>NW_022264168.1:0-33906 GCF_002021735.2 Oncorhynchus kisutch | reverse complement strand
AGCCTCTTCGTCACGATATGGCTTCATAGGAAACCTTGATCCTGGGACTTAAACAGAACCACGGGGCCTGTATCAGCCTGACAGAGATTAGTTTTATACAGTCAATAACTTTGGATCAAGTACTTGCCACATCTCTTAATGAATGCTTTAAGTCATCTGATATACACACACACACAATTGTACATCACTTGCAACAGCAGCATTGTGGGTTCAATTCCAGCTGGGACCACCCATGTCGAAATATATGCAGGAAAGTCGCTTTGTGTAAAAGTGTCAGCTAAATGTTATATATTACACAATTAAGCATGCTTAAAGAAAGCTTTCAAAGGGTTGTTTCCACCCAAAATCAGATGTGATTAAATGGTGTGTGTTTGCAGATGGGGATTGCTAGGAGAACACACTGGTGTAAAAAAAATAAGTCACTATTGTGGCAACATGTGATCAATTTTCTTGTTATGGAGTTGTTAGCTCTGGGAAAACCTCATAACTCAGAGGCACCACTGACTACAAGGAAGTGACTCAGACATTAGAATGCTGATGATCCTCTCTTCAGTGGTAAACAGTAAGATCTTATGTTAACATTATAAATCACCTGATTGACTTTGTTTGAAGAAGTGAGATAGAGTGTCTATTTTTGTTATATTGGTTTAGTAAATGAAACTTGTATTAGGGCTGTTGCAGTGACCGTACTACCATCACACCAGCAGTCATGAGTCAAGACAGCAGTAAAAATTCCACATCACTGTAATCTCCTGTTATGCACTCTGGACATGCTTTGGTAGAATACAAATAGCTAACTACCATCAGGTCCTAATGGCCTGGTACTCAGGGCTCTAGTGTCCCTCCATCAGGTCCTAATGGCCTGTACTCAGGGGCTCTATTGTCCCCCCCATCAGGTCCTAATGGTATGGTACTCAGGGCTCTAGTGTCCCTCCATCAGGCCTTAATGGCCTGGTACTCAGGGCTCTAGTGTCCCTCCATCAGGTCCTATATGGCCTGGTACTCAGGGCACTAGTGTCCCTCCATCAGGTCCTAATGGCCTGGTACTCAGGGCTCTAGTGTCCCTCCATCAGGTCCTAATGGGCCTGGGTACTCAGGGCTCTAGTGTCCCTCCATCAGGTCCTAAATGGCCTGGTACTCAGGGCTCTAGTGTCCCTCCATCAGGTTCTAATGGCCTGGTACTCAGGGCTCTAGTGCCCTCCATCAGGTCCTAATGGTCTGGTACTCAGGGCTTAGTGTCCCTCCATCAGGTCTAATGGGCCTGGTACTCAGGGCTCTAGTGTCCCTCCATCAGGTCCTAATGGCCTGGTACTCAGGGCTCTATTGTCCCTCCATCAGGTCCTAATGGCTGGTATCAGGCTCTATTGTCCCCCCATCAGGTCCTAATAGTATGGTACTCAGGGCTCTAGTGTCCCTCCATCATGCCCTAATGGCCTGGTACTCAGGGCTCTATTGTCCCCCCCATCAGGTCCTAATGGTATGGTACTCAGGGCTCTAGTGTCCCTCCATCAGATCCTAACGGCCTGGTACTCAGGGCTCTAGTGTCCCTCCATCAGATCCTAATGACCTGTCGCGCAGCAAGAACATGGTCCTCAAACAATGGTCGATGCGTGGAGTGTGTTCTTATACTGCGTGGAAAGTGTTCCTATATTTATTTCTTAGCAGATGCTCCTCTATAAAACCCAAGTAACCGACACATCATCGAAACACCAACCAGTGGGAAGTGCGTGGTCTCTGTTAATATTTGTTCATTCTACCAGGCAAGTCAGCTAAGAACAAGTTCTTATTTTCAATGACGGTCTAGGAACAGTGGGTTAACTGTTCAGGGACAGAATGACAGATTTATATCTTGTCAACTTGGGTAAACCGTTACGGTTACTGGCCCAACGCTCTAACCACTAGGCTACCTGCTGGTTACTGGCTCAACGCTCTAACCACTAGGCTACCTGCTGGTTACTGGCCCAACGCTCTAACCACTAGGCTACCTGCTGGTTACTGGCCCAATGCTCTAACCACTAGGCTACCTGCTGGTTACTGGCCCAACGCTCTAACCACTAGGCTACCTGCTGGTTATTGGCCAACATTCTAACCACTAGCTACCTGCTGGTTACTGGCCCAACACTCTAACCACTAGGCTACTTGCCACGTTTGCTAATTGAGGGGATACAGAGGACATATACTTTTTCCCTTACCCTTGTTCCTCCCCATTTAATAATGGACCATTCTAAATCAAAACTATTTTTTACACATTAGCAAAGACAAGATTAAAATGAGAATAGTCTGAAAGGTTAAAATATGATCACTTGATGAGAGAACAGCTGTTGCAGCCTGAGGCAAGGAACAGATCACAGTCTTTTTTATTTTTGCTACTTTCTCAAATCATCAATAGACTATAGTCACATCATGCAGCCCATATATGTTTTGATTTCTAAGACATTCTAAGGTTTGTATCAGTCACATCTAAAGTTTCCAAATAACTCTAAATCTAGCATAAAATGATCACTTTCACACGAAACATAGACACTTCATATGCACACTGGCTCAAGAATGGAAAAATACTATTTCTATTTTATTCAGCTAAGTTCAATTATATTCTTCTTACTATAAAATAAAATAATGGCATAAAATAAAGCATATCTTGTCAGCTAAACAAGCCTACAGCGTATGAGATGGAGCATTGCCAGATAACTAACAGTAGGCCAAGTCATATTCTGTTCTTGGTGTTGGCCCTCAGATTCTCTAAAAGTTCTACAGTTGCACCACTGAGAGCATCTTGACTGGCTGCACCACTGAGAGCATCTTGACTGGCTGCACCACTGAGAGCATCTTGACTGGCTGCACCACTGAGAGCATCTTGACTGGCTGCACCACTGAGAGCATCTTGACTGGCTGCACCACTGAGAGCATCTTGACTGGCTGCACCACTGAGAGCATCTTGACTGGCTACATCACCACTTGGTACGGCAACTGCAAGGCAACCGACCCGGAAGGCTCTACAGAAGGTGGTGAGCTCGGGCACCAGTACATCAAACTCTTAACAACTCATACCCCTTTTGAGATGTTGGTCATATGGCGAGAAGCCAAACTGGTGAAACGCGTCTCTCTCTCTCTGAAGTGGTTGAATTTGTGTCTCATATGGAACTCAGAGTTCCTGCAGATCCTTTGTTGCCACTGGTAACATCACAAGGTCACTGAATTCAGCATGAATACTCTGTTACCACGTGTGTGTTTACGTGGTGTGTTTAAAAAAGGAATATCCCCTCTGCCAGAAGAACAATAAAACTGTTGACCAGATAGACACCTTGGGAATATCCTCCCATAAAATTGGACATCCTTGACAGCCCTTTAAATATATATATATATCTGCCTGTCTTTGTTTATAGACCCTTATTGTTCTGTGTGTGTGAAGGAGACGTACCTCTACCAAGGCGTCAAATCGGGTTATGACCCTAGAGGTCCAGCCATCTACATATCCTCTGTGGTGTGAGCAGGCAGGGTCATTCCTCCTATGATCTCACTGTTACCAGTTTATTGGGGTCTCCTTTGACTAACCACAGGGGCCACTGAAGTGTTTCGGTTCCAGCTAAGGGTGAAATTCTATCTTGTAATTTGCTTTGTCAAACCATAAAACTGTATAAACACTGTATGCCTTTAACTGGTTTCTCTAGCAGGAATCAACCCCCTCCTCCTGATGTTGTATGTCTTTAATGGGTTTCTGTAGCAGGAATCAACCCCCTCCTCCTGATGTTGTATGTCTTTAACAGGTTTCTCTAGCAGGAATCAACACCGTCCTCCTGATGATGTATGTCTTTAACTGGTTCTCTAGCAGGAATCAACCCCCTCCTCCTGATGTTGTATGTCGTTAACAGGTTTCTCTAGCAGGAATCAACCTGATGTTGTATGTCTTTAATGGGTTTCCCTAGCAGGAATCAACCCCTCCTCCTGATGTTGTATGTCTTTAATGGGTTTCTCTAGCAGGAATCAACCTGATGTTGTATGTCTTTAATGGGTTTCTGTAGCAGGAATCAATCCCCTCCTCCTGATGTTGTATGTCTTTAACTGGTTCTCTAGCAGGAATCAACCCCCTCATCCTGATGTTGTATGTCTTTAATGGGTTTCTGTAGCAGGAATCATCCTGATGTTGTATGTCTTTAACGGGTTTCTCTAGCAGAATCAACCCCCTCCTCCTGATGTTGTATGTCTTTAACTGGTTCTCTAGCAGGAATCATTCCCCTCCTCCTGATGTTGTATGTCTTTAATGGGTTTCTCTAGCAGGAATCAACCTGATGTTGTATGTCTTCAATGGGTTTCTGTAGCAGGAATCAACCTGATGTTGTATGTCTTTAATGGGTTTCTCTAGCAGGAATCAACCCCCTCCTCCTGATGTTGTATGTCTTTAATGGGTTTCTGTAGCAGGAATCAACCTGATGTTGTATGTCTTTAATGGGTTTCTCTAGCAGGAATCAACCCCCTCCTCCTGATGTTGTATGTCTTTAATGGGTTTCTGTAGCAGGAATCATCCTGATGTTGTATGTCTTTAATGGGTTTCTGTAGCAGGAATCAACCTGATGTTGTATGTCTTTAATGGGTTTCTGTAGCAGGAATCAACCCCCTCCTCCTGATGTTGTATGTCTTTAACAGGTTTCTCTAGCAGGAATCAACCCCCCTCCTCCTGATGTTGTATGTCTTTAATGGGTTTCTCTAGCAGGAATCAACCCCCTCCTCCTGATGTTGTATGTCTTTAACAGGTTTCTCTAGCAGGAATCAACCCCCCTCCTCCTGATGTTGTATGTCTTTAATGGGTTTCTCTAGCAGGAATCAACCCCCTCCTCCTGATGTTGTATGTCTTTAACAGGTTTCTCTAGCAGGAATCAACCCCCTCCTCCTGATGTTGTATGTCTTTAACTGGTTCTCTAGCAGGAATCAACCCCGTCCTCCTGATGTTGTATGTCTTTAACAGGTTTCTCTAGCAGGAATCATCCTGATGTTGTAAGCACCATGCTTTACCAGCTGAGTCACACAGTTTGTGTGACTTCCGAGTTGAGAAAACCCATGACTTCCGAGTTGAGAAAACCCATGACTTCCGAGTTGAGAAATAACTGTCATTTAAAACGAATGATTCAAACGTTGTTTCTCAACAGTTTCTCTTACCATACCAGACTACAGCCAGGCATGATGACCACCAGACCAAGACAGACATTTTTTTAAATGTTTTTTTTAATATACATATATATTTGTATTGAGCTTTTATTTGGACAGGAGGATCACCATTGAGAGCAGGGTCTAAACTGAAAGGAGCCCTTTGAACCTGAACACGCAACTTAATACAACCTAGTAGCACCCTCAACACGTGACAATAAACACAACCAGATTCATCAAATCAAACACAACTATCTCCCTCAAAATGTATCTGAACTGTCCAATGGAGACCAGGCTACCCCCCCCCCCCAGTGGAGACCCGTGGGACCTCCAGAACCAGCTAGTCCAGAAGGCGGGTCTGAAAATGGCTGGATCTCCAGTGAATACATGAGCTGAGGTAGTAGGAGGAGTCTCTGAAGAACCCTTCTGGTAGTCAGAGACTCCCAGCCAACAGAACCATTCAAAATGCAGTGATGTGAAGGGGAATTGTCCCCAGTGATAAAGCGCAGTGCTGAGTGATAGACTGTCTGAATCTAAAGGTCTCATGTATGCAGATAATATCACCATAACTGGGGGAAGTGTTGCTTGAACAATCTTCCTTTCTACTTTCTATAAAAGAAACCAATCCTAATTCTCAGGTTTTTGGGGGTCAATTTTTCAATGTGTGTTTTAAAAGAGAGCTTGTCATCAATCCCCTCCTCCCCAAAAAAGTTATGTTAGGTTCTAATCTTTCAGAGGAAATAACTCACGGACACTAGAGAAGCTGAACCAAGTGGAATTCATCCCAAGGTATTCATACCCCACTTTGGGTTGAGTCTCCTTATCTCTAAACATTGGGTGGAGTCTCCTCCTTATCTCTAAACATTGGGTGGAGTCTCCTTATCTCTAAACATTGGGTGGAGTCTCCTTATCTCTAAACATTGCACCAGGGAACTAAGTGATATGAGCCTTCCACGGTTTCTCCACCTTATCAGTACTGTCACACATGATCGTGTTCCCTGCACTCAGCCCCTCCCAAGCTTCATTATGGCCCCCTCTCATGTCTCTTTTGTAACTAATGTTCCTATACTCTGAGTATATGTCACGGCCGTCGTCGTGGAAATGACCGGACCAAGGTGCAGTGTGGTGAGCGTAAATTTTCCTTTAATTCATTATAAATGTCGCCAACAAAACAAGAAACAAAGAAACGACCGTGAAGCTGACTAGGGCTATAGTGCCACTAACAAAGACAACTACCTGTACACACAAACTTCAAAAGAAAAAAAGGCTGCCTAAGTATGATTCTCAATCAGAGACAACGATAGACAGCTGTCCCTGATTGAGAACCACACCCGGCCAAAACATAGAAACAGAAAACATAGAACTAAAGAAACTAGAATGCCCACTCAAGTCACACCCTGGCCTACCCAAAAATAGAGAATAAAAGCCTCTCTATGGCCAGGGCGTGACAGTATAACAATGTTCAAAGTTAACACAAGAATCCAATAGTATTTATAATGGGGAACTTGCACAACTTGGGCTCCCTTCAATGTGCAAACACCCAAGTCCTCAGAGACCAAAATACTTCTGTTTTTATTAGCATTTAGCGCTAGTTTAAGATCAGTAAGTGATTTTTGAATCGAGTCAAAACCATGTTGAAGGTCATAAATGGCCTGCTATACAGAGGGGGCAAAGGAGTGAATAACTAGCCTCCATGTAGAAATGTATGTACTGGTACCCCCTGTATTTAGCCTCCACATTGACTCTGTACCGGTACACCCTGCATATAGCCTCCACACTGACTCTGTACCGGTACCCCCTGTATATAGCCTCCACACTGACTCTGTACCGGTACACCCTGCATATAGCCTCCACATTGACTCTGTACCGGTACACCCTGCATATAGCCTCCACACTGACTCTGTACCGGTACCCCCTGCATATAGCCTCCACATTGACTCTGTACCGGTACCCCCTGTATATAGCCTCAAATTTGACTCTGTACCGGTACCACCTGTATATAGCCTCTACATTGACTCTGTACCGGTACCCCCTGTATATAGCCTCCACACTGACTCTGTACTGGTACCCCCTGTATATAGCCTCCACATTGACTCTGTACCGGTACCCCCTGTATGTAGTCTCCACATTGACTCTGTACTGGTACCCCCCCTTATATAGCCTCCACATTGATTCTGTACCGTAATACCCCCTGTATATAGCCTCCACATTGACTCTGTACCGGTACCCCCTGTATATAGCCTCCACATTGACTCTGTACCGGTACCCCCTGTATATAGCCTGCACATTGACTCTGTACCGTAACACCCTGTATATAGCCTCCACATTGACTCTGTACCGTAACACCCTGTATATAGCCTCCACATTGACTCTGTACCGTAACACCCTGTATATAGCCTCCACATTGACTCTGTACCGTAACACCCTGTATATAGCCTCCACATTGACTCTGTACCGGTACCCCCTGTATATAATCTCCACATTGACTCTGTACCGGTACCCCCTGTATATAGCCTCTACATTGACTCTGTACCGTAACACCCTGTATATAGCCTCCACATTGACTCTGTACCGTAACACCCTGTATATAGCCTCCACATTGACTCTGTACCGTAACACCCTGTATATAGCCTCCGCATTGACTCTGTACCGTAACACCCTGTATATAGCCTCCACATTGACTCTGTACCGGTACCCCCTGTATATAACCTCCACATTGACTCTGTACTGGTACCCCCTGTATAAAGCCTCCACATTGACTCTGTACCGGTACCCCCTGTATAAAGCCTCCACATTGACTCTGTACCGGTACCACCTGTATATAGCCTCTACATTGACTCTGTACCGGTACCCCCCTGTATATAGCCTCCACATTGACTCTGTACCAGTACCCCCTGTATGTAGTCTCCACATTGACTCTGTACCGGTACCCCCTGTATATAGCCTCCACATTGACTCTGTACCGGTACACCCTGTATATAGCCTCCACATTGACTCTGTACCGGTACCCCCTGTATATAGCCTCCACATTGACTCTGTACCGTAATACCCCCTGTATATAGCCTCCACATTGACTCTGTACTGTAATACCCCCTGTATATAGCCTCCACATTGACTCTGTACCGGTACCCCCCCTTATATAGCCTCCACATTGACTCTGTACCGTAATACCCCCTGTATATAGCCTCCACATTGACTCTGTACCGGTACCCCCTGTATATAGCCTCCACATTGACTCTGTACCGGTACCCCCCTGTATATAGCCTCCACATTGACTCTGTACCGGTACCCCCTGTATATAGCCTCCACATTGACTCTGTACCGTAACACCCTGTATATAGCCTCCACATTGACTCTGTACCGTAACACCCTGTATATAGCCTCCACATTGACTCTGTACCGTACCCCCTGTATATAACCTCCACATTGACTCTGTACTGGTACCCCCTGTATAAAGCCTCCACATTGACTCTGTACTGGTACCCCCTGTATAAAGCCTCCACATTGACTCTGTACTGGTACCCCCCTGTATATAGCCTCCACATTGACTCTGTACTGGTACCCCCTGTATAAAGCCTCCACATTGACTCTGTACTGGTACCCCCTGTATATAGCCTCCACATTGACTCTGTACCGGTACCCCCTGTATAAAGCCTCCACATTGACTCTGTACTGGTACCCCCTGTATATAGCCTCCACATTGACTCTGTACTGGTACCGCCTGTATAAAGCCTCCACATTGACTCTGTACTGGTACCGCCTGTATATAGCCTCCACATTGACTCTGTACTGGTACCCCCTGTATACAGCCTCCACACTGACTCTGTACTGGTACCCCCTGTATATAGCCTCCACATTGACTCTGTACTGGTACACCCTGTATATAGCCTCCACATTGACTCTGTACCGTAACACCCTGTATATAGCCTCCACATTGACTCTGTACCGTAACACCCTGTATATATTGACTCTGTACCGTAACACCCTGTATATAGCCTCCACATTGACTCTGTACCGTAACACCCTGTATATAGCCTCCACATTGACTCTGTACCGGTACCCCCTGTATATAATCTCCACATTGACTCTGTACCGGTACCCCCTGTATATAGCCTCTACATTGACTCTGTACCGGTACCCCCTGTATATAGCCTCAAATTTGACTCTGTACCGGTACCACCTGTATATAGCCTCTACATTGACTCTGTACCGGTACCCCCTGTATATAGCCTCCACACTGACTCTGTACTGGTACCCCCTGTATATAGCCTCCACATTGACTCTGTACCGGTACCCCCTGTATGTAGTCTCCACATTGACTCTGTACTGGTACCCCCCCTTATATAGCCTCCACATTGATTCTGTACCGTAATACCCCCTGTATATAGCCTCCACATTGACTCTGTACCGGTACCCCCTGTATATAGCCTCCACATTGACTCTGTACCGGTACCCCCTGTATATAGCCTGCACATTGACTCTGTACCGTAACACCCTGTATATAGCCTCCACATTGACTCTGTACCGTAACACCCTGTATATAGCCTCCACATTGACTCTGTACCGTAACACCCTGTATATAGCCTCCACATTGACTCTGTACCGTAACACCCTGTATATAGCCTCCACATTGACTCTGTACCGGTACCCCCTGTATATAATCTCCACATTGACTCTGTACCGGTACCCCCTGTATATAGCCTCTACATTGACTCTGTACCGTAACACCCTGTATATAGCCTCCACATTGACTCTGTACCGTAACACCCTGTATATAGCCTCCACATTGACTCTGTACCGTAACACCCTGTATATAGCCTCCGCATTGACTCTGTACCGTAACACCCTGTATATAGCCTCCACATTGACTCTGTACCGGTACCCCCTGTATATAACCTCCACATTGACTCTGTACTGGTACCCCCTGTATAAAGCCTCCACATTGACTCTGTACCGGTACCCCCTGTATAAAGCCTCCACATTGACTCTGTACCGGTACCACCTGTATATAGCCTCTACATTGACTCTGTACCGGTACCCCCTGTATATAGCCTCCACATTGACTCTGTACCAGTACCCCCTGTATGTAGTCTCCACATTGACTCTGTACCGGTACCCCCTGTATATAGCCTCCACATTGACTCTGTACCGGTACACCCTGTATATAGCCTCCACATTGACTCTGTACCGGTACCCCCTGTATATAGCCTCCACATTGACTCTGTACCGTAATACCCCCTGTATATAGCCTCCACATTGACTCTGTACTGTAATACCCCCTGTATATAGCCTCCACATTGACTCTGTACCGGTACCCCCCCTTATATAGCCTCCACATTGACTCTGTACCGTAATACCCCCTGTATATAGCCTCCACATTGACTCTGTACCGGTACCCCCTGTATATAGCCTCCACATTGACTCTGTACCGGTACCCCCTGTATATAGCCTCCACATTGACTCTGTACCGTAACACCCTGTATATAGCCTCCACATTGACTCTGTACCGTAACACCCTGTATATAGCCTCCACATTGACTCTGTACCGTAACCCCCTGTATATAGCCTCCACATTGACTCTGTACCGGTACCCCCCTGTATATAACCTCCACATTGACTCTGTACTGGTACCCCCTGTATAAAGCCTCCACATTGACTCTGTACTGGTACCCCCTGTATATAGCCTCCACATTGACTCTGTACTGGTACCCCCTGTATATAGCCTCCACATTGACTCTGTACTGGTACCCCCTGTATAAAGCCTCCACATTGACTCTGTACTGGTACCCCCTGTATATAGCCTCCACATTGACTCTGTACCGGTACCCCCTGTATAAAGCCTCCACATTGACTCTGTACTGGTACCCCCTGTATATAG
The DNA here is from genome assembly GCF_002021735.2 of Oncorhynchus kisutch. Classification (NCBI taxonomy): domain Eukaryota; kingdom Metazoa; phylum Chordata; class Actinopteri; order Salmoniformes; family Salmonidae; genus Oncorhynchus; species Oncorhynchus kisutch. The sequence continues at coordinate 22,889 of NW_022264168.1, read as the reverse complement.
CCTCCACATTGACTCTGTACTGGTACCGCCTGTATAAAGCCTCCACATTGACTCTGTACTGGTACCGCCTGTATATAGCCTCCACATTGACTCTGTACTGGTACCCCCTGTATACAGCCTCCACACTGACTCTGTACTGGTACCCCCTGTATATAGCCTCCACATTGACTCTGTACTGGTACACCCTGTATATAGCCTCCACATTGACTCTGTACCGTAACACCCTGTATATAGCCTCCACATTGACTCTGTACCGTAACACCCTGTATATATTGACTCTGTACCGTAACACCCTGTATATAGCCTCCACATTGACTCTGTACCGTAACACCCTGTATATAGCCTCCACATTGACTCTGTACCGGTACCCCCTGTATATAATCTCCACATTGACTCTGTACCGGTACCCCCTGTATATAGCCTCTACATTGACTCTGTACCGTAACACCCTGTATATAGCCTCCACATTGACTCTGTACCGTAACACCCTGTATATAGCCTCCACATTGACTCTGTACCGTAACACCCTGTATATAGCCTCCGCATTGACTCTGTACCGTAACACCCTGTATATTGCCTCCGCATTGACTCTGTACCGGTACCCCCTGTATATAACCTCCACATTGACTCTGTACTGGTACCCCCTGTATAAAGCCTCCACATTGACTCTGTACCGGTACCTCCTGTATATAGCCTCCACATTGACTCTGTACTGGTACCGCCTGTATAAAGCCTCCACATTGACTCTGTACTGGTACCGCCTGTATAAAGCCTCCACATTGACTCTGTACCGGTACCCCCTGTATAAAGCCTCCACATTGACTCTGTACTGGTACCCCCTGTATATAGCCTCCACATTGACTCTGTACTGGTACCCCCTGTATATAGCCTCCACATTGACTCTGTACCGTAACACCCTGTATATAGCCTCCACATTGACTCTGTACCGGTACCCCCTGTATATAGCCTCCACATTGACTCTGTACCGTAACACCCTGTATAAAGCCTCCACATTGACTCTGTACCGGTACCCCCTGTATATAGCCTCCACATTGACTCTGTACCGTAACACCCTGTATAAAGCCTCCACATTGACTCTGTACCGGTACCCCCTGTATATAGCCTCCACATTGACTCTGTACCGGTACACCCTGTATATAGCCTCCACATTGACTCTGTACTGGTACCCCCTGTATATAGCCTCCACATTGACTCTGTACTGGCACCGCCTGTATAAAGCCTCCACATTGACTCTGTACTGGTACCCCCTGTATATAGCCTCCACATTGACTCTGTACTGGCACCCCCTGTGTATAGCCTCCACATTGACTCTGTACTGGCACCGCCTGTATAAAGCCTCCACATTGACTCTGTACTGGCACCCCCTGTGTATAGCCTCCACATTGACTCTGTACTGGCACCGCCTGTATAAAGCCCCGCTATTGTACTGCTGCTGCTCTTTAATTATTTGTTATTCTTATCTCTGGCTTTTTTTGTTGTATTTTCTTTAAACGGCATTATTGGTTAAGGGCTTGTTAGTAAACATTTCACTGTAAGGTGAAACACCTGTTGTATTCAGCATTTCACTGTAAGGTGAAACACCTGTTGTATTCAGCATTTCACTGTAAGGTGAAACACCTGTTGTATTCAGCATTTCACTGTAAGGTGAAACACCTGTTGTATTCAGCATTTCACTGTAAGGTGAAACACCTGTTGTATTCAGCATTTCACTGTAAGGTGAAACACCTGTTGTATTCGACACATGTGATAAATAACATTTGATTTGACAACACAAGACTGAAGCAACACGACAACCCAAGACTGAAGCAACACGACAACACAAGACTGAAGCAACACGACAACCCAAGACTGAAGCAACACGACATCGCAAGACTGAAGCAACACGACATCGCAAGATTGAAGCAACACGACATCGCTAGACTGAAGCAACACGACAACACAAGACTGAGTCACAAGGAGACAGCGAAGAGGAACCAAGGTACGGATAGATAGACCCTTGACTCAGAACATTAAAACACTCTGACAGTTAGTCCGGCACCATGTCTGGCCTATTCAGTAACAAGGCTATAAGGAAGTTCCTTGTAACAATGCAATGAACTCTGAATTTCATGGAAAATAACGCTTTACTCAGACCAAAGTCATCAGAGGGGTGCAGCGTTACGATATGTCACTACTCAGGGTAATGATTCAGGGTAAGAGTCACAGTCTCTTGATTTGAGGGTGTGGACCGCACGGAGACCTCAAAGTGGGTTTCAAAATCGTTAAAGACGAACTATTTTAACCTGAAACATTTATCAAAGACATTTATAGTAGGATATTATGAGGAATTGGAATGACATGACTTCAGTGCTGGACAGGCTCGTCATGGATGGATGGTGTTGGAGAATAGCTCAAATCTACCACTGAGGACAGGTCAGGCTCGTCATGGATGGGGTTGGAGAATAGCTCAACTCTACCACTGAGGACAGGTCAGGCTCGTCATGGATGGATGGGGTTGGAGAATAGCTCAACTCTACCACTGATGACAGGTCAGGCTCGTCATGGATGGATGGGGTTGGAGAATAGCGTAAACATTGACAGGGCTTCTCACAGTGCTTGGAGAGGAAACATTCAATGTGCCAGTGGATGAGAGGGCACATGAGACGTAGCTTCAGTTCATATCAGGAGAGAGTTGACATTGGTAGTGGAGTGGTCATCCCCTCTTAATCAGGGAACAGGAGGGGACTAAATACAAAATAGAAGATACCTTCAATTACAGCAGTGCCATCGTAGGTTTGGGCAACATGTTTTAAACTCCGACATCTCAGAAATCACATACAGACTGCGCATCTCGCCCAATTGACACATCAAAGTATCCCAAGAAACGCTCCGGAATAAAGCCCTGATCATCGACATACCTGACGATAACCAACAACTGCGAGCGACAGCTGATGTCTGTGGTGTTCATCCATTTGTCCAATGTGAAAAAAGGGGTCTGCATCAACATCTCTGATAATCTAATCAACCTCTCTGATAATCTAATCAACCTCTCTGATAATCTAATCAGCCTCTCTGATAATCTAATCAACCTCTCTGATAATCTAATCAACCTCTCTGATAAATGTATCAACCTCTCTGATAATCTAATCAACCTCTCTGATAATCTAGTCAACCTCTCCGATAATCTAATCAACCTGTCTGATAATCTAATCAACCTCTCTGATAATATAATCAACCTCTCTGATAATCTAATCAACCTCTCTGATAAATGTATCAACCTGTCTGATAATCTAATCAACCTCTCTGATAATCTAATCAATCTCTCTGATAATCTAATCAACCTCTCTGATAAATGTATCATCTTCTCTGATAATCTAATCAACCTCCCTGATAAATGTATCAACCTCTCTGATAAGCTAATCAACCTCTCTGATAAACTAATCAACCTCTCTGATAATCTAATCAACCTCTCTGATAAATGTATCATCCTCTCTGATAATCTAATCAACCTCTCTGATAATCTAATCAACCTCTCTGATAATCTGATCAACCTCTCTGATAATCTAATCAACCTCTCTGATAATCTAATCAACCTCTCTGATAAATTTATCAACCTCTCTGATAATCTAATCAACCTCTCTGATAAATGTATCAACCTGTCTGATAATCTAATCAACCTCTCTGATAATCTGATCAACCTCTCTGATAATCTAATCAACCTCTCTGATAATCTAATCAACCTCTCAGATAAATTTATCATCCTCTCTGATAATCTAATCAACCTCTCTGATAAATTTATCAACCTCTCTGATAATCTAATCAACCTCTCTGATAATCTAATCAATCTCTCTGATAATCTAATCAACCTCTCTGATAATCTAATCAACCTCTCTGATAAATGTATCAACCTCTCTGATAATCTAATCAACCTCTCTGATAATCTAGTCAACCTCTCCGATAATCTAATCAACCTGTCTGATAATCTAATCAACCTCTCTGATAATATAATCAACCTCTCTGATAATCTAATCAACCTCTCTGATAATATAATCAACCTCTCTGATAATCTAATCAACCTCTCTGATAATCTGATCAACCTCTCTGATAATCTAATCAACCTCTCTGATAATCTAATCAACCTCTCTGATAAATGTATCAACCTCTCTGATAATCTAATCAATCTCTCTGATAATCTAATCAATCTCTCTGATAATCTAATCAACCTCTCTGATAAATGTATCATCTTCTCTGATAATCTAATCAACCTCCCTGATAAATGTATCAACCTCTCTGATAAGCTAATCAACCTCTCTGATAAACTAATCAACCTCTCTGATAATCTAATCAACCTCTCTGATAAATGTATCATCCTCTCTGATAATCTAATCAACCTCTCTGATAATCTAATCAACCTCTCTGATAATCTGATCAACCTCTCTGATAATCTAATCAACCTCTCTGATAATCTAATCAACCTCTCTGATAAATGTATCAACCTGTCTGATAATCTAATCAACCTCTCTGATAATCTAATCAATCTCTCTGATAATCTAATCAACCTCTCTGATAAATGTATCATCTTCTCTGATAATCTAATCAACCTCCCTGATAAATGTATCAACCTCTCTGATAAGCTAATCAACCTCTCTGATAAACTAATCAACCTCTCTGATAATCTAATCAACCTCTCTGATAAATGTATCATCCTCTCTGATAATCTAATCAACCTCTCTGATAATCTAATCAACCTCTCCGATAAATTTATCAACCTCTCTGATAATCTAATCAACCTCTCTGATAATCTAGTCAACCTCTCCGATAATCTAATCAACCTGTCTGATAATCTAATCAACCTCTCTGATAATATAATCAACCTCTCTGATAATATAATCAACCTCTCTGATAATCTAATCAACCTCTCTGATAATCTAATCAACCTCTCTGATAATCTAATCAACCTCTCTGATAATCTAATCAACCTCTCTGATAAATGTATCATCCTCTCTGATAATCTAATCAACCTCTCTGATAATCTAATCAACCTCTCTGATAATCTGATCAACCTCTCTGATAATCTAATCAACCTCTCTGATAATCTAATCAACCTCTCTGATAATCTAATCAACCTCTCTGATAAATGTATCATCTTCTCTGATAATCTAATCAACCTCCCTGATAAATGTATCAACCTCTCTGATAATCTAATCAATCTCTCTGATAATCTAATCAATCTCTCTGATAATCTAATCAACCTCTCTGATAAATGTATCATCTTCTCTGATAATCTAATCAACCTCCCTGATAAATGTATCAACCTCTCTGATAAGCTAATCAACCTCTCTGATAAACTAATCAACCTCTCTGATAATCTAATCAACCTCTCTGATAAATGTATCATCCTCTCTGATAATCTAATCAACCTCTCTGATAATCTAATCAACCTCTCTGATAATCTGATCAACCTCTCTGATAATCTAATCAACCTCTCTGATAATCTAATCAACCTCTCTGATAAATTTATCAACCTCTCTGATAATCTAATCAACCTCTCTGATAAATGTATCAACCTGTCTGATAATCTAATCAACCTCTCTGATAATCTGATCAACCTCTCTGATAATCTAATCAACCTCTCTGATAATCTAATCAACCTCTCAGATAAATTTATCAACCTCTCTGATAATCTAATCAACCTCTCTGATAAATGTATCAACCTGTCTGATAATCTAATCAACCTCTCTGATAATCTAATCAATCTCTCTGATAATCTAATCAACCTCTCTGATAAATGTATCATCTTCTCTGATAATCTAATCAACCTCCCTGATAAATGTATCAACCTCTCTGATAAGCTAATCAACCTCTCTGATAAACTAATCAACCTCTCTGATAATCTAATCAACCTCTCTGATAAATGTATCATCCTCTCTGATAATCTAATCAACCTCTCTGATAATCTAATCAACCTCTCCGATAAATTTATCAACCTCTCTGATAATCTAATCAACCTCTCCGATAAATTTATCAACCTCTCTGATAATCTAATCAACCTCTCCGATAATCTAATCAATCTCTCTGATAATCTAATCAACCTCTCTGATAAATGTATCATCTTCTCTGATAATCTAATCAACCTCCCTGATAAATGTATCAACCTCTCTGATAAGCTAATCAACCTCTCTGATAAACTAATCAACCTCTCTGATTAGCTAATCAACCTCTCTGATAAATGTATCAACCTCTCTGATAATCTAATCAACCTCTCTGATAAGATAATCAATCTCTCTGTTAATCTAATCAACCTCTCTGATAAGATAATCAACCTCTCTGTTAATCTAACTTAATGGATGGTGTGATGGAAGCTATAACATCCTTCTGAATTGATTTTGAACATCTCAGAGAAGACAATAGAGGCGTCCATTTGCTCAGCAGGTAACGCATCGTAACGTGCAATTTCTCTGCATACTGCTTGTAGTTACCCTTGGTAGTGGAACCTTCCCTCACATTGTGATCCCTTGCTTCGTCCCACAACGATCCACTGTTTATTGCAATGTTCCCCCTTAAAAGCCAACTTCTTACTACATGCCCCCAAAAATGCAGAATCCCTGTTTCTTCTGACCTTCTCGTTGTGTTGTGCCGTTTGAATCAGCTTGAACCTTGGTCCATTTACATGATCAATGCGACTTTTTCCCAAAAGCTTGAATCTGATATGGGCAATGATAAGGAGTCCCCCCCCCCCCCACCCAAAAAAAAGAATCACTATATTGTTGTTAGCTTTAGCTAGTCATTTTGATGGAGAAAACTGCACTCTACTCAAGTTATCAGGGTGAATTTAAATAAATGTCACTAAATCAACACAAAAATAACTTTTTAAAAACAAGAAAACATTATATAACCTCCCTCCTGTAGTTTGAAGAAACTAATTTGACTTGAATAATATGCTCAACTATCTTAATCTATCCAACAATGTCACCAACTCACCAAGCTTCTAAATCACAGATAGTGCCTGGTTCATTCCCTGATCCTTGATTGGATGGACAACATGTCAGTTCATACTGCAAAAGCTTTGAATATTCCGGAGGAGGTCCCCCCGGAAATCGTCATAATTACCAAGTGGAAGGGAGTGAGGAGCACGAGCCTCGAATGGTTTGTATTAAAGTCAGTGTAGCCAGAGGAGGATGGAAGCTAGCTGTCCTCCGGCTACACCATGGTGCTCCCCTAGAGGGTGCTGTTGAGACTACTGTAGACCTTCATTGCAAAGCAGTGTGTTTTAATCTGTCACGTGTGCTCCCTGTCCGGCCTCTAGGTCACCAGGCTGCTGATTATTGCACACAGCTGTCACCATCGTCACGAGCATCAGCTGGACTCCATCACCTCCTTGATTACCTGCCCTGTTTATGTCCCTCCCTTCGTTTCCTTCCCAGGCATTATTGTTTCTGTTTCAGTTTCCTGTCTGTCTGCTGTTAGTGTTTCTGTTTCAGTTTCCTGTCTGTCTGCTGTTAGTGTTTCAGTTTCCTGTCTGTCTGCTGTTAGTGTTTCAGTTTCATGTCTGTCTGCTGTTAGTGTTTCTGTTTCTGTTTCCTGTCTGTCTGCTGTTAGTGTTTCTGTTTCTGTTTCCTGTCTGTCTGCTGTTAGTGTTTCTGTTTCTGTTTCAGTTTCCTGTCTGCCTGCTGTTAGTGTTTCAGTTTCTGTTTCAGTTTCCTGTCTGTCTGCTGTTAGTGTTTCTGTTTCAGTTTCCTGTCTGTCTGCTGTTAGTGTTTCTGTTTCAGTTTCCTGTCTGTCTGCTGTTAGTGTTTCTGTTTCCTGTCTGTCTGCTGTTAGTGTTTCTGTTTCAGTTTCCTGTCTGTCTTCTGTTAGTGTTTCTGTTTCCTGTCTGTCTGTTGTTAGTGTTTCTGTTTCAGTTTCCTGTCTGTCTGCTGTTAGTGTTTCTGTTTCCTGTCTGTCTGCTGTTAGTGTTTCTGTTTCAGATTCCTGTCTGTCTGCTGTTAGTGTTTCTGTTTCCTGTCTGTCTGCTGTTAGTGTTTCAGTTTCCTGTCTGTCTGCTGTTAGTGTTTCTGTTTCCTGTCTGTCTGCTGTCAGTGTTTCTGTTTCAGTTTCCTGTCTGTCTGCTGTTAGTGTTTCTGTTTCCTGTCTGTCTGTTGTTAGTGTTTCTGTTTCAGTTTCCTGTCTGTCTGCTGTTAGTGTTTCTGTTTCAGTTTCCTGTCTGTCTGCTGTTAGTGTTTCTGTTTCTGTTTCCTGTCTGTCTGCTGTTAGTGTTTCTGTTTCTGTTTCCTGTCTGTCTGCTGTTAGTGTTTCTGTTTCTGTTTCAGTTTCCTGTCTGTCTGCTGTTAGTGTTTCTGTTTCAGTTTCCTGTCTGTCTGCTGTTAGTGTTTCAGTTTCCTGTCTGTCTGCTGTTAGTGTTTCTGGTTCAGTTTCCTGTCTGTCTGCTGTTAGTGTTTCTGGTTCAGTTTCCTGTCTGTCTGCTGTTAGTGTTTCTGTTTCTGTTTCCTGTCTGTCTGCTGTTAGTGTTTCTGTTTCTGTTTCCTGTCTGTCTGCTGTTAGTGTTTCAGTTTCTGTTTCAGTTTCCTGTCTGTCTGCTGTTAGTGTTTCTGTTTCAGTTTCTTGTCTGTCTGCTGTTAGTGTTTCTGTTTCAGTTTCCTGTCTGTCTGCTGTTAGTGTTTCTGTTTCCTGTCTGTCTGCTGTTAGTGTTTCTGTTTCAGTTTCCTGTCTGTCTTCTGTTAGTGTTTCTGTTTCCTGTCTGTCTGTTGTTAGTGTTTCTGTTTCAGTTTCCTGTCTGTCTGCTGTTAGTGTTTCTGTTTCCTGTCTGTCTGCTGTTAGTGTTTCTGTTTCAGATTCCTGTCTGTCTGCTGTTAGTGTTTCTGTTTCCTGTCTGTCTGCTGTTAGTGTTTCAGTTTCCTGTCTGTCTGCTGTTAGTGTTTCAGTTTCCTGTCTGTCTGCTGTTAGTGTTTCTTTTTCCTGTCTGTCTGCTGTTAGTGTTTCAGTTTCCTGTCTGTCTGCTGTTAGTGTTTCAGTTTCCTGTCTGTCTGCTGTTAGTGTTTCTGTTTCAGTTTCCTGTCTGTCTGCTGTTAGTGTTTCAGTTTCCTGTCTGTCTGCTGTTAGTGTTTCTGTTTCAGATTCCTGTCTGTCTGCTGTTAGTGTTTCTGTTTCCTGTCTGTCTGCTGTTAGTGTTTCAGTTTCCTGTCTGTCTGCTGTTAGTGTTTCAGTTTCCTGTCTGTCTGCTGTTAGTGTTTCTGTTTCCTGTCTGTCTGCTGTTAGTGTTTCAGTTTCCTGTCTGTCTGCTGTTAGTGTTTCAGTTTCCTGTCTGTCTGCTGTTAGTGTTTCTGTTTCCTGTCTGTCTGCTGTTAGTGTTTCAGTTTCCTGTCTGTCTGCTGTTAGTGTTTCAGTTTCCTGTCTGTCTGCTGTTAGTGTTTCTGTTTCAGTTTCCTGTCTGTCTGCTGTTAGTGTTTCAGTTTCCTGTCTGTCTGCTGTTAGTGTTTCAGTTTCCTGTCTGTCTGCTGTTAGTGTTTCTGTTTCCTGTCTGTCTGCTGTTAGTGTTTCAGTTTCCTGTCTGTCTGCTGTTAGTGTTTCAGTTTCCTGTCTGTCTGCTGTTAGTGTTTCTGTTTCAGTTTCCTGTCTGTCTGCTGTTAGTGTTTCAGTTTCCTGTCTGTCTGCTGTTAGTGTTTCTGTTTCCTGTCTGTCTGCTGTTAGTGTTTCAGTTTCCTGTCTGTCTGCTGTTAGTGTTTCAGTTTCCTGTCTGTCTGCTGTTAGTGTTTCAGTTTCCTGTCTGTCTGCTGTTAGTGTTTCTGTTTCAGTTTCCTGTCTGTCTGCTGTTAGTGTTTCAGTTTCCTGTCTGTCTGCTGTTAGTGTTTCAGTTTCCTGTCTGTCTGCTGTTAGTGTTTCAGTTTCCTGTCTGTCTGCTGTTAGTGTTTCTGTTTCAGTTTCCTGTCTGTCTGCTGTTAGTGTTTCAGTTTCATGTCTGTCTGCTGTTAGTGTTTCAGTTTCCTGTCTGTCTGCTGTTAGTGTTTCAGTTTCCTGTCTGTCTGCTGTTAGTGTTTCAGTTTCCTGTCTGTCTGCTGTTAGTGTTTCAGTTTCCTGTCTGTCTGCTGTTAGTGTTTCAGTTTCCTGTCTGTCTGCTGTTAGTGTTTCAGTTTCCTGTCTGTCTGCTGTTAGTGTTTCTGTTTCAGTTTCCTGTCTGTCTGCTGTTAGTGTTTCAGTTTCCTGTCTGTCTGCTGTTAGTGTTTCAGTTTCCTGTCTGTCTGCTGTTAGTGTTTAGTTTCCTGTCTGTCTGCTGTTAGTGTTTCTGTTTCAGTTTCCTGTCTGTCTGCTGTTAGTGTTTCAGTTTCAGTTTCCTGTCTGTCTGCTGTTAGTGTTTCAGTTTCCTGTCTGTCTGCTGTTAGTGTTTCAGTTTCCTGTCTGTCTGCTGTTAGTGTTTCAGTTTCCTGTCTGTCTGCTGTTAGTGTTTCAGTTTCCTGTCTGTCTGCTGTTAGTGTTTCAGTTTCCTGTCTGTCTGCTGTTAGTGTTTCAGTTTCCTGTCTTTCTGCTGTTAGTGTTTCTGTTTCAGTTTCCTGTCTGTTTGCTGCTAGTGTTTCAGTTTCCTGTCTGTCTGCTGTTAGTGTTTCTGTTTCAGTTTCCTGTCTGTTTGCTGTTAGTGTTTCAGTTTCCTGTCTGTCTGCTGTTAGTGTTTCAGTTTCCTGTCTGTCTGCTGTTAGTGTTTCAGTTTCCTGTCTGTCTGCTGTTAGTGTTTCAGTTTCCTGTCTGTCTGCTGTTAGTGTTTCAGTTTCCTGTCTGTCTGCTGTTAGTGTTTCTGTTTCAGTTTCCTGTCTGTCTGCTGTTAGTGTTTCAGTTTCCTGTCTGTCTGCTGTTAGTGTTTCAGTTTCCTGTCTGTCTGCTGTTAGTGTTTAGTTTCCTGTCTGTCTGCTGTTAGTGTTTCTGTTTCAGTTTCCTGTCTGTCTGCTGTTAGTGTTTCAGTTTCAGTTTCCTGTCTGTCTGCTGTTAGTGTTTCAGTTTCCTGTCTGTCTGCTGTTAGTGTTTCAGTTTCCTTCCTGTCTGTCTGCTGTTAGTGTTTCAGTTTCCTGTCTGTCTGCTGTTAGTGTTTCAGTTTCCTGTCTGTCTGCTGTTTCTGTTTCAGTTTCCTGTCTGTCTGCTGTTAGTGTTTCAGTTTTCTGTCTGTCTGCTGTTAGTGTTTCAGTTTCCTGTCTGTCTGCTGTTAGTGTTTCAGTTTCCTGTCTGTCTGCTGTTAGTGTTTCAGTTTCCTGTCTGTCTGCTGTTAGTGTTTCAGTTTCCTGTCTGTCTGCTGTTAGTGTTTCAGTTTCCTGTCTGTCTGCTGTTAGTGTTTCAGTTTCCTGTCTGTCTGCTGTTAGTGTTTCAGTTTCCTGTCTGTCTGCTGTTAGTGTTTCAGTTTCCTGTCTGTCTGCTGTTTCTGTTTCAGTTTCCTGTCTGTCTGCTGTTAGTGTTTCTGTTTCCTGTCTGTCTGCTGTTAGTGTTTCTTGTCTGTCTGCTGTTAGTGTTTCTGTTTCAGTTTCCTGTCTGTCTGCTGTTAGTGTTTCAGTTTCCTGTCTGTCTGCTGTTAGTGTTTCAGTTTCCTGTCTGTCTGCTGTTAGTGTTTCAGTTTCCTGTCTGTCTGCTGTTAGTGTTTCAGTTTCCTGTCTGTCTGCTGTTAGTGTTTCAGTTTCCTGTCTGTCTGCTGTTAGTGTTTCAGTTTCCTGTCTGTCTGCTGTTTCTGTTTCAGTTTCCTGTCTGTCTGCTGTTAGTGTTTCTGTTTCCTGTCTGTCTGCTGTTAGTGTTTCTTGTCTGTCTGCTGTTAGTGTTTCTGTTTCAGTTTCCTGTCTGTCTGCTGTTAGTGTTTCTGTTTCCTGTCTGTCTGCTGTTAGTGTTTCTGTCTCAGTTTCTTGTTATGTATTATGTTCTGTTTATTGGTTAAATATTCACTCCCTGTACTTACTTCCCCGACTCTCGGTGCACATTCGTTACATCAGGTGAATATCAGGTGAATATGTTTAATTTGACAGTTTTATCTAAAAGTAAACAGCCATAATGAACTAAATCTATCTAAATTACAACGCGTTGAGATGTCTTTACGTAGTGAATAGCGCTAGAAACGCTGAAACGCTGAAACGCTGAAACGCTGAAAAAAGTTTTTATTGTTATCGAGAAAATGCGTTTTTTTTAATTGTTCATTATTTTACACACACACACACACACACACACACACACACACACACACACACACACACACACACACACACACACACACACACACACACACACACACACACACACACACACACCATCTAAATATCAGAACATTTGGTTATAGCCCTGATGCAGATGTAAAAAAGTGTGTTGATATTTGCATTGTGAAAGTCCTCTCATATACAGGTTGGATACTCTGTTGCCAGGGAGACAGCGTGTATAGTATAGCGACACTGTCATACCGAAGTTGAGTAGTAGTTGGGGGCGTCAGGGAAGGGGGTGGGGATGAAGTGTGTGTGTGTGTGTGTGTGTGTGTGTGGTGTGGAGGGATCCTGTATTCTAGAATGATTGAAATCTATCTGTATACTGTAACCTGACCCCTCTCTGGTCGCCAGGTCTCTGCTGTCATACAGGGGTCGCTGGGCGTAGCAGTGTAACAGTGTCAGGACACGGAGGTCTCTGCTGTCATACAGGGGTCGCTGGGCGTAGCAGTGTAACAGTGTCAGGACATGGAGGTCTCTGCTGTCATACAGGGGTCGCCGGCCTTAACAGAGTCAGGACACGGAGGTCTCTGCTGTCACACAGGGGTCGCTGGGCGTAGCAGTGTCAGGACACGGAGGTCTCTGCTGTCACACAGAGGTTGCTGGGCGTAGCAGTGTCAGGACACGGAAGTCTCTGCTGTCATACAGGGGTCGCTGGGCGTAGCAGAGTCAGGACACGGAGGTCTCTGCTGTCATACAGGGGTCGCTGGGCGTAACAGTGTCAGGACACGGAGGTCTCTGCTGTCATACAGGGGTCGCTGGGCATAGCAGTGTAACAGTGTCAGGACACGGAGGTCTCTGCTGTCATACAGGGGTCACTGGGCGTAGCAGTGTAACAGTGTCAGGACACGGAGGTCTCTGCTGTCATACAGGGGTCACTGGGCATAGCAGTGTAACAGAGTCAGGACATGGAGGTCTCTGCTGTCACACAGGGATCGCTGGGTGTAACAGTGTCAGGACACGGAGGTCTCTGCTGTCATACAGGGGTCGCTGGGCGTAGCAGTGTCAGGACACGGAGGTCTCTGCTGTCATACAGGGGTCGCTGGGCGTAGCAGTGTCAGGACACGGAGGTCTCTGCTGTCATACAGGGGTCGCTGGGCGTAGCAGTGTCAGGACACGGAGGTCTCTGCTGTCACACAGGGGTCGCCGGCCTTAACAGAGTCAGGACACAGAGGTCTCTGCTGTCACACAGGGGTCGCTGGGCGTAGCAGTGTAGCAGTGTCAGGACACGGAGGTCTCTGCTGTCATACAGGGGTCGCTGGGCGTAGCAGAGTCAGGACACGGAGGTCTCTGCTGTCATACAGGGGTCGCTGGGCGTAGCAGTGTAACAGTGTCAGGACACGGAGGTCTCTGCTGTCATACAGGGGTCGCTGGGCGTAGCAGTGTAGCAGTGTCAGGACACGGAGGTCTCTGCTGTCATACAGGGGTCACTGGGCGTAGCAGTGTAACAGAGTCAGGACATGGAGGTCTCTGCTGTCACACAGGGATCGCTGGGTGTAACAGTGAAAGGACACGGAGGTCTCTGCTGTCATACAGGGGTCGCTGGGCGTAGCAGTGTCAGGACACGGAGGTCTCTGCTGTCATACAGGGGTCGCTGGGCGTAGCAGTGTAGCAGAGTCAGGACATGGAGGTCTCTGCTGTCACACAGGGATCGCTGGGTGTAACAGTGTCTGGACACGGAGGTCTCTGCTGTCATACAGGGGTCGCTGGGCGTAGCAGTGTCAGGACACGGAGGTCTCTGCTGTCATACAGGGGTCGCTGGGCGTAGCAGTATAGCAGTGTCAGGACACGGAGGTCTCTGCTATCATACAGGGGTCGCTGGGCGTAGCAGTGTCAGGTCACGGAGGTCTCTGCTGTCATACAGGGGTCGCTGGGTGTAGCAGTGTCAGGACACGGGGCCATTGTGTGTCCATCACCGGACACAGGCAAGCGCACCTTAGATCAGGTATCCTGTTATTCAACACACACACACACACAAACAGAAAGACACACACTCTCTCACACACTCACATGCACACATCCAGGACCTCTATACCAGGCGGAATCAGAGGAAGGCCCAAAACATGTTCAAACACTCCAGCCACCCGAGTTACAGACTGTTCTCTCTGCTACCACATGGCCTCCAGCCACCCGAGTTACAGACTGTTCTCTCTGCTACCGCATGGCCTCCAGCCACCCGAGTTACAGACTGTTCTCTCTGCTACCGCATGGCCTCCAGCCACCCGAGTTACAGACTGTTCTCTCTGCTACCGCATGGCCTCCAGCCACCCGAGTTACAGACTGTTCTCTCTGCTACCGCATGGCCTCCAGCCACCCGAGTTACAGACTGTTCTCTCTGCTACCGCATGGCCTCCAGCCACCCGAGCTACAGACTGTTCTCTCTGCTACCGCATGGCCTCCAGCCACCCGAGTTACAGACTGTTCTCTCTGCTACCGCATGGCCTCCAGCCACCCGAGTTACAGACTGTTCTCTCTGCTACCGCATGGCCTCCAGCCACCCGAGTTACAGACTGTTCTCTCTGCTACCGCATGGCCTCCAGCCACCCGAGTTACAGACTGTTCTCTCTGCTACCGCATGGCCTGCGGTACCAGTGCACCAAGTCTGGAACCAACCATCTATTCAAATGACCGGATTATCTATCCTGTTAGTCACTTTACCCCTACCTACATTATACTGCTGTTACTGTCTATTATCTATCCTTTACCCTTACCTACAGTATACTGCTGTTACTGTCTATTATCTATCCTTTACCCCTACCTACAGTATACTGCTGTTACTGTCTATTATCTATCCTTTATCCCTACCTACAGTATACTGCTGTTACTGTCTATTATCTATCCTTTACCCCTACCTACAGTATACTGCTGTTACTGTCTATTATCTATCCTTTACCCCTACCTACAGTATACTGCTGTTACTGTCTATTATCTATCCTTTACCCCTACCTACACTATACTGCTGTTACTGTCTATTATCTATCCTTTACCCCTACCTACAGTATACTGCTGTTACTGTCTATTATCTATCCTTTACCCCTACCTACAGTATACTGCTGTTACTGTCTATTATCTATCCTTTACCCCTACCTACAGTATACTGCTGTTACTGTCTATTATCTATCCTTTACCCCTACCTACAGTATACTGCTGTTACTGTCTATTATCTATCCTTTACCTCTACCTACAGTATACTGCTGTTACTGTCTATTATCTATCCTTTACCCCTACCTACAGTATACTGCTGTTACTGTCTATTATCTATCCTTTACCCCTACCTACAGTATACTGCTGTTACTGTCTATTATCTATCCTTTACCCCTACCTACAGTATACTGCTGTTACTGTCTATTATCTATCCTGTTGCCTAGTCACTTTACCCCTACCTATATGTACATAGCAACCTCAATTACCTCATACCCCTGCACATCGACTCAGTACTGGTACTTCCTGTATATAGCCATGTTATTACCTGGTACTTCCTGTATATAGCCATGTTATTACCTGGTACTTCCTGTGTATAGCCATGTTATGACCCGGTACTTCCTGTGTATAGCCATGTTATTACCTGGTACTTCCTGTATATAGCCATGTTATTACCTGGTACTTCCTGTATATAGCCATGTTATTACCTGGTACTTCCTGTATATAGCCATGTTATTACCTGGTACTTCCTGTATATAGCTATGTTATTACCTGGTTACTTCCTGTGTATAGCCATGTTATTACCTGGTACTTCCTGTATATAGCCATGTTATTACCTGGTACTTCCTGTATATAGCCATGTTATTACCTGGTACGTCCTGTATATAGCCATGTTATTACCTGGTACTTCCTGTGTATAGCCATGTTATTACTTGGTACTTCCTGTATATAGCCATGTTATTACCTGGTACTTCCTGTGTATAGCCATGTTATTACCTGGTACTTCCTGTATATAGCCATGTTATTACCTGGTACTTCCTGTATATAGCCATGTTATTACCTGGTACTTCCTGTATATAGCCATGTTATTACCTGGTACTTCCTGTATATAGCCATGTTATTACCTGGTACTTCCTGTATATAGCCATGTTATTACCTGGTACTTCCTGTGTATAGCCATGTTATTACCTGGTACTTCCTGTATATAGCCATGTTATTACCTGGTACTTCCTGTATATAGCCATGTTATTACCTGGTACTTCCTGTATATAGCCATGTTATTACCTGGTACTTCCTGTATATAGCCATGTTATTACCTGGTTACTTCCTGTGTATAGCCATGTTATTACCTGGTACTTCCTGTATATAGCCATGTTATTACCTGGTACTTCCTGTATATAGCCATGTTATTACCTGGTACGTCCTGTATATAGCCATGTTATTACCTGGTACTTCCTGTGTATAGCCATGTTATTACCTGGTACTTCCTGTATATAGCCATGTTAATACCTGGTACTTCCTGTATATAGCCATGTTATTACCTGGTACTTCCTGTGTATAGCCATGTTATTACTTGGTACTTCCTGTATATAGCCATGTTATTACCTGGTACTTCCTGTATATAGCCATGTTATTACCTGGTACTTCCTGTATATAGCCATGTTATTACCTGGTACTTCCTGTGTATAGCCATGTTATTACCTGGTACTTCCTGTATATAGCCATGTTATTACCTGGTACTTCCTGTATATAGCCATGTTATTACCTGGTACTTCCTGTGTATAGCCATGTTATTACTTGGTACTTCCTGTATATAGCCATGTTATTACCTGGTACTTAAGGTATATAGCCATGTTATTACCTGGTACTTCCTGTGTATAGCCATGTTATTACCTGGTACTTCCTGTATATAGCCATGTTATTACCTGGTACATCCTGTATATAGCCATGTTATTACCTGGTACTTCCTGTATATAGCCATGTTATTACCTGGTACTTCCTGTATATAGCCATGTTATTACCTGGTACTTCCTGTATATAGCCATGTTATTACCTGGTACTTCCTGTGTATAGCCATGTTATTACCTGGTACTTCCTGTATATAGCCATGTTATTACCTGGTACTTCCTGTATATAGCCATGTTATTACCTGGTACTTCCTGTATATAGCCATGTTATTACCTGGTACATCCTGTATATAGCCATGTTATTACCTGGTACTTCCTTTATATAGCCATGTTATTACCTGGTACTTCCTGTTTATATGTTTCACTGTTAGTCTTCATCTGTTGAATAGGAATCATGTGACCAAGAACATTAGATTGACACACACAACATAAACTGCCAGAGGCAGTCGACTCATTAACTGGCCTGGTCAGGAGGGTTGACCGTTACGTAACCTTGAAACACAGTGTGTGTGTGTGTGTGTGTGTGTGTGTTTATGTGTGTGCTTGGTAGCCCTGGGAGCGGTTTTGTTTCATCAGCTGATCAACTGGTGGACTTGGAGCCAGTGGGAAGATACAGTCAACTAGATGATATCCTACATATGATTATATCACCACCACATCACCTATTCTCTCTCTCTCTCCCTACCCCCTCCTCTCTCTCCCTGGCCCCTCTTCTCTCTCTCTCCCTGCCCCCTCCTCTCTCTCCCTGGCCCCTCTTCTCTCTCTCCCTGCCCCCTCCTCTCTCTCCCTGGCCCCTCTTCTCTCTCTCTCTCTCTCCCTGCCCCCTCCTCTCTCTCCCTGGCCCCTCTTCTCTCTCTCTCTCTCCCTGCCCCCTCTTCTCTCTCTCTTTCCCTGCCCCCTCTTCTCTCTCTCTCTCTCTCTCAATTCAATTCAATTCAAGGGCTTTATTGGCATGGGAAACATGTGTTAACATTGCCAAAGCAAGTGAGGTAGACAACATACAAAGTGAATATATAAAGTGAAAAACAACAAAAATGAACAGTAAACATTACACATACAGAAGTTTCAAAACAGTAAAGACATTACAAATGTCATATTATATATATATATACAATGTTCTAGCAATGTACAAATGGCTAAAGGACACAAGATAAAATAAATAAGCATAAATATGGGTTGTATTTACAATGGTGTTTGTTCTTCACTGGTTGCCCTTTTCTCGTGGCAACAGGTCACAAATCTTGCTGCTGTGATGGCACACTGTGGAATTTCACCCAGTAGATATGGGAGTTTTTCAAAATTGGATTTGTTTTCGAATTCTTTGTGGATCTGTGTAATCTGAGGGAAATATGTCTCTCTAATATGGTCATACATTGGGCAGGAGGTTAGGAAGTGCAGCTCAGTTTCCACCTCATTTTGTGGGCAGTGAGCACATAGCCTGTCTTCTCTTGAGAGCCAAGTCTGCCTACGGCGGCCTTTCTCAATAGCAAGGCTATGCTCACTGAGTCTGTACATAGTCAAGGCTTTCCTTAATTTTGGGTCAGTCACAGTGGTCAGGTATTCTGCCGCTGTGTACTCTCTGTGTAGGGCCAAATAGCATTCTAGTTTGCTCTGTTTTTTTGTTAATTCTTTCCAATGTGTTAAGTAGTTATCTTTTTGTTTTCTCATGATTTGGTTGGGTCTAATTGTGCTGCTGTCCTGGGGCTCTGTAGTGTGTGTTTTGTGAACAGAGCCCCAGGACCAGCTTGCTTAGGGGACTCTTCTCCAGGTTCATCTCTCTGTAGGTGATGGCTTTGTTATGGAAGGTTTGTGAATCGCTTCCTTTTAGGTGGTTGTAGAATTTAACAGCTCTTTTCTGGATTTTGATAATTAGTGGGTATCGGCCTAATTCTGCTCTGCATGCATTATTTGGTGTTCTACGTTGTACACGGAGGATATTTTTGCAGAATTCTGCGTGCAGAGTCTCAATTTGGTGTTTGTCCCATTTTGTGAAGTCTTGGTTGGTGAGCGGACCCCAGACCTCACAACCATAAAGGGCAATGGGCTCTATGACTGATTCAAGTATTTTTAGCCAGATCCTAATTGGTATGTTGAAATTTATGTTTCTTTTGATGGCATAGAATGCCCTTCTTGCCTTGTCTCTCAGATCGTTCACAGCTTTGTGGAAGTTACCTGTGGTGCTGATGTTTAGGCCAAGGTATGTATAGTTTTTTGTGTGCTCTAGGGCAACAGTGTCTAGATGGAATTTGTATTTGTGGTCCTGGTGACTGGACCTTTTTTGGAACACCATTATTTTGGTCTTACTGAGATTTACTGTCAGGGCCCAGGTCTGACAGAATCTGTGCATAAGATCTAGGTGCTGCTGTAGGCCCTCCTTGGTTGGTGACAGAAGCACCAGATCATCAGCAAACAGCAGACATTTGACTTCGGATTCTAGCAGGGGGAGGCCGGGTGCTGCAGACTTTTCTAGTGCCCTCGCCAATTCGTTGATATATATGTTGAAGAGGGTGGGGCTTAAGCTGCATCCCTGTCTAACCCCACGACCCTGTGTGAAGAAATGTGTGTGTTTTTTGCCAATTTTAACCGCACACTTGTTGTTTGTGTACATGGATTTTATAATGTCGTATGTTTTACCCCCAACACCACTTTCCATCAGTTTGTATAGCAGACCCTCATGCCAGATTGAGTCGAAGGCTTTTTTGAAATCAACAAAGCATGAGAAGACTTTGCCTTTGTTTTGGTTTGTTTGATTGTCAATTAGGGTGTGCAGGGTGAATACATGGTCTGTTGTACGGTAATTTGGTAAAAAGCCAATTTGACATTTGCTCTGTACATTGTTTTCATTGAGGAAATGTACGAGTCTGCTGTTAATAATAATGCAGAGGATTTTCCCAAGGTTACTGTTGACACATATTCCACGGTAGTTATTGGGGTCAAATTTGTCTCCACTTTTGTGGATTGGGGTGATCAGTCCATGGTTCCAAATATTGGGGAAGATGCCAGAGCTAAGTATGATGTTAAAGAGTTTTAGTATAGCCAATTGGAATTTGTTGTCTGTATATTTGATCATTTCATTGAGGATACCATCAACACCACAGGCCTTTTTGGGTTGGAGGGTTTTTATTTTGTCCTGTAACTCGTTCAATGTAATTGGAGAATCCAGTGGGTTCTGGTAGTCTTTAATAGTTGATTCTAAGATCTGTGTTTGATCATGTATATGTTTTTGCTCTTTATTCTTTGTTATAGAGCCAAAAAGATTGGAGAAGTGGTTTACCCATACATCTCCATTTTGGATAGATAATTCTTCGTGTTGTTGTTTGTTTAGTGTTTTCCAATTTTCCCAGAAGTGGTTAGAGTCTATGGATTCTTCAATTGCATTGAGCTGATTTCTGACATGCTGTTCCTTCTTTTTCCGTAGTGTATAACTGTATTGTTTTAGTGATTCACCATAGTGAAGGCGTAGACTCAGGTTTTCCGGGTCTCTATGTTTTTGGTTGGACAGGTTTCTCAATTTCTTTCTTAGATTTTTGCATTCTTCATCAAACCATTTGTCATTATTGTTAATTTTCTTCGGTTTTCTATTTGAGATTTTTAGATTTGATAGGGAAGCTGAGAGGTCAAATATACTGTTAAGATTTTCTACTGCCAAGTTTACACCTTCACTATTACAGTGGAACGTTTTACCCAGGAAATTGTCTAAGAGGGATTGAATTTGTTGTTGCCTAATTGTTTTTTGGTAGGTTTCCAAACTGCATTCCTTCCATCTATAGCATTTCTTAATGTTACTCAGTTCCTTTGGCTTTGATGCCTCATGATTGAGTATTGCTCTGTTTAAGTAGACTGTGATTTTGCTGTGGTCTGATAGGGGTGTCAGTGGGCTGACTGTGAACGCTCTGAGAGACTCTGGGTTGAGGTCAGTGATAAAGTAGTCTACAGTACTACTGCCAAGAGATGAGCTATAGGTGTACCTACCATAGGAGTCCCCTCGAAGCCTACCGTTGACTATGTACATACCCAGCGTGCGACAGAGCTGCAGGAGTTGTGACCCGTTTTTGTTGGTTATGTTGTCATAGTTGTGCCTAGGGGGGCATATGGGGGAGGGAATGCTGTCACCTCCAGGCAGGTGTTTGTCCCCTTGTGTGCTGAGGGTGTCAGGTTCTTGTCCGGTTCTGGCATTTAGGTCACCACAGACTAGTACATGTCCCTGGGCCTGGAAATGATTGATTTCCCCCTCCAGGATGGAGAAGCTGTCTTCATTAAAATATGGGGATTCTAGTGGGGGGATATAGGTAGCACACAGGAGGACATTTTTCTCTGTTAGAATAATTTCTTTTTGAATTTCTAGCCAAATGTAGAATGTTCCTGTTTTGATTAATTTAATGGAGTGAGTTAGGTCTGCTCTATACCAAATTAGCATACCCCTGAGTCCCTTCCCTGTTTCACACCTGGTAGTTTGGTGGATGGGACTACCAGCTCTCTGTAACCTAGAGGGCAACCAGTGGGTCCATCTCCTCTATACCAGGTTTCTTGCAGGATGACAATGTCTGTATTACCGATTTCTTTGGTGAAGTCCGGGTTTCTGCTCTTTAGGCCAAAGGCAGATGACCTCAGGCCTTGGATATTCCAGGATAATATAGTGAAGGCTTTTTGTTCCATAGAGTGTCCAATGTTGTTGGTCGTGGTTTAGCCTCAGGCCAGTAAGTGTGAGCAAAGCCTGCTGAGCATCTGGTACATGCCATTGGCTTGGGCGAGTGTGAGAGTGGGGGTTGGGACTGTTTGCCCGCTCACTACCTGGGCGTATGTGTGGCTTCCATGTTGAGGCCCTCTTTGCGGGGGTGGGGTGCATGGGGTGGGCAGGAGTGGCATAGGTCTGATCTGAGGGGGCCTAAATGGAGTGTGGGCATGGTTGACGTGGGGGGGTGTTGATTGGTTGGGGTGCGGGTGTGGATGTGTCTGGGTGTACTGTGGTCTGGATGTAATTCCTCTTGGCGTGGGTCCTCTATGTGTAGGTCCAGGGGGAGGTCCTGCAGATCTGGGAGGGTGTCTGGGTGGGGTGTCTATTGATCTGTTACTCCTGTGTGGAGTGTTGGGGATACGTTTGAGAGCGATGTCCTTTAGAGTCCGGGCAAAGGTGGGCACTGCTGCCTTGTAGAGGTGGACCTGGTCATAGAGGCTGTTCAAGTCCAGGGTGGAGTGGTGGGCCAGGAAAACGTTTGGTTTTGAGGCACAGTCACGGGAAATACTTGCATTTACCCGCTGTATTGTGGCGGGGTGGAAGTCTTTTCGTGGTAGCAGGGTGGAGATAACCACTTGTGCGTTGGGGAAAGTGGAAGAAGCCTTTTCAATCACTCCCTTCAGTGCTGTGGCCACTCTTTCCTGCTGTGCTCTCAGGTCGTTTGTGCCTGTGTGTATTATTATGTGGCTGGGTGAGCCTAGTTTGGCCTCAGACAGAAGGTCTAGGGCACGCTGGGTGTTTGGACACCAGAGTTTAGACACACTGTGTTTGGGAAAAAGTTTTTTTTCTTCTATATATTTCCCATTTGAGTCCATAAGTAGTACAATCTGTGTCTTGTGTTTGTCCTCAGTGGGTGTAGGGGGGTTGACAGAAGGGCTATCAGGGTGGCTGACAGGGGGGGTGCTCAGAGGGGGTGAGAGCCTCTGGGCTTGGGGTTCTTCATTTGTCTGTTGTGCTGTGATGTCGACTCTATGGTCAGGGTCTGGTGTGGACTGTTCTGCTGTGATGTCGACTCTATGGTCAGGGTCTGGTGTGGACTGTTCTGCTGTGGTGTCGAGACTTTTGTTGGGTGCTGAGGTGGGCTGTTCTGCTGGCTTCTCTGTGGGGGTGGCC
>NW_022264167.1:17500-27500 GCF_002021735.2 Oncorhynchus kisutch | reverse complement strand
AGTTGTCCTCTACTGTATACTTATTGTTGTCCTCTACTGTATACTTATTGTTGTCCTCTACTGTATACTTACTGTTGTCCTCTACTGTATACTTATTGTTATAGTTGTCCTCTACTGTATACTTATTGTTGTCCTCTACTGTATACTTATTGTTGTTGTTGTCCTCTACTGTATACTTATTGTTGTCCTCTACTGTATACTTATTGTTGTCCTCTACTGTATACTTATTGTTGTCCTCTACTGTATACTTATTGTTATAGTTGTCCTCTACTGTATACTTATTGTTATAGTTGTCCTCTACTGTATACTTATTGTTGTCCTCTACTGTATACTTATTGTTGTCCTCTACTGTATACTTACTGTTGTCCTCTACTGTATACTTATTGTTATAGTTGTCCTCTACTGTATACTTATTGTTGTCCTCTACTGTATACTTATTGTTGTTGTTGTCCTCTACTGTATACTTATTGTTGTCCTCTACTGTATACTTATTGTTGTTGTTGTCCTCTACTGTATACTTATTGTTGTTGTTGTCCTCTACTGTATACTTATTGTTGTTGTTGTCCTCTACTGTATACTTATTGTTGTTGTCGTCCTCTACTGTATACTTATTGTTGTTGTTGTCCTCTACTGTATACTTATTGTTGTTGTTGTCCTCTACTGTATACTTATTGTTGTTGTTGTCCTCTACTGTATACTTATTGTTGTCCTCTATCGGTATACTTATTGTTGTTGTTGTCCTCTACTGTATACTTATTGTTGTCCTCTACTGTATACTTATTGTTGTCCCTCTACTGTATACGTATTGTTGTTGTTGTCCTCTACTGTATACTTATTGTTGTCCTCTACTGTATAACTTATTGTTGTTGTTGTCCTCTACTGTATACTTATTGTTTGTCCTCTACTGTATACCTATTGTTACTGTTGTCCTCTACTGTATACTTATTGTTGTCCTCTACTGATATACTTATTGTATGTAGTTGTCCTCTACTGTATACTTATTGTTGTCCTTCTACTGTATACTTATTGTGTCCTCTACTGTATACTTTTGTTGTCCTCTACTGTTACTTATTGTTATTGTTGTCCTCTACTGTATACTTATTGTTATTGTTGTCCTCTACTGTATACTTATTGTTATTGTTGTCCTCTACTGATATACTTATTGTTACTGTTGTCCTCTACTGTATACTTATTGTTATTGTTGTCCTCTACTGTATACTTATTGTTACTGTTTTCCTCTACTGTATACTATTGTTATCCTCTACTGTATACTTATTGTTGTCCTCTACTGTATAACTTATTGTTGTCCTCTACTGTATACTTATTGTTATAGTTGTCCTCTACTGTATACTTGTTGTTGTCCTCTACTGTATACTTATTGTTATAGTTGTCCTCTACTGTATACTTGTTGTTGTCCTCTACTGTATACTTTGTTATAGTTGTCCTCTACTGTATACTTATTGTTGTCCTCTACTGTAATACTTATTGTTGTCCTCTACTGTATACTTATTGTTGTTGTTTTGTCCTCTACTGTATACTTATTGTTGTCCTCTACTGTATCTTATTGTTGTCCTCTACTGTATACTTATTGTTATTGTTTGTCCTCTTACTGTATACTTATTGTTACTGTTGTCCTCTACTGTATACTTATTGTTATAGTTGTCCTCTACTGTATACTTATTGTTGTACCTCTACTGTATACTTATTGTTGTCCTCTACTGTATACTTATTGTTGTCCTCTACTGTATACTTATTGTTATAGTTGTCCTCTTACTGTATACTTATTGTTATAGTTGTCCTCTACTGTATACTTATTGTTGTCCTCTACTGTATACTTATTGTTGTCCTCTACTGTATACTTACTGTTGTCCTCTACTGTATACTTATTGTTATAGTTGTCCTCTACTGTATACTTATGTTGTCCTCTACTGTATACTTATTTTGTTGTTGTCCTCTACTGTATACTTATTGTTGTCCTCTACTGTATACTTATTGTTGTCCTCTACTGTATACTTATTGTTGTCCTCTACTGTATACTTATTGTTATAGTTGTCCTCTACTGTATACTTATTGTTATAGTTGTCCTCTACTGTATACTTATTGTTGTCCTCTACTGTATACTTATTGTTGTCCTCTACTGTATACTTACGGTTGTCCTCTACTGTATACTTATTGTTATAGTTGTCCTCTACTGTATACTTATTGTTGTCCTCTACTGTATACTTATTGTTGTTGTTGTCCTCTACTGTATACTTATTGTTGTCCTCTACTGTATACTTATTGTTGTTGTTGTCCTCTACTGTATACTTATTGTTGTTGTTGTCCTCTACTGTATACTTATTGTTGTTGTTGTCCTCTACTGTATACTTATTGTTGTTGTCGTCCTCTACTGTATACTTATTGTTGTTGTTGTCCTCTACTGTATACTTATTGTTGTTGTTGTCCTCTACTGTATACTTATTGTTGTTGTTGTCCTCTACTTGTATACTTAGTGTTGTCCTCTACTGTATCACGTTATTGTGTGTTGTTGTCCTCTACTGTATACTTATTGTTGTCGCTCTACTGTATACTTATTGTTGGTCCTCGACTTAGTTACTTATTGTTGTTGTTGTCCTCTACGTATACTTATGTTTGTCCTCGACTGTATACTTATTGTTGTTGTTGATCATCTTAGTGTATACTTATGGTTGTCCTCCTACTGTATACTTATTGTGGTTGTGTGTCCTCTACTGTATACTTATTGTTGTTCCTCTACTGTATACTTGTTGTTGTCCTCTACTGTATACTTAATGTTGTCCTCTACTGTAGACTTATTGTTATAGTTGTCCTCTACTGTATACTTATTGTTATAGTTGGTCCTCTACTGTATACTTGTTGTTGTCCTCTACTGTAGACTTACTGTTGTCCTCTACGGTATACTTAGGGGATTATGTTGTCCTCTACTGTATACCGTATTGTTGTCCTCTACTGTATACTTATTGTTGTTGTTGTCCTCTACTGTATACTTATTGTTATAGTTGTCCTCTACTGTATACTTATTGTTATAGTTGTCCTCTACTGTAACTTATTGTTATTGTTGTCCTCTACTGTATACTTATTGTTGTCCTCTACTGTATACTTATTGTTGTTGTTGTCCTCTACTGTATACTTATTGTTGTCCTCTACTGTATACTTATTGTTATTGTTGTCCTCTACTGTATACTTATTGTTATTGTTGTCCTCTACTGTATACTTATTGTTGTTGTTGTCCTCTACTGTATACTTATTGTTGTTGTTGTCCTCTACTGTATACTTATTGTTGTCCTCTACTGTATACTTATTATTATTGTTCAATGTGTTGGTTATTTTGACACTTGGTTATTGTTGTTACTGTTGTCCCGTTGACAATTTTGATTCTCATTTTGTTTCATATTGTAAATATCTAAAATAAGCTTTGGCAATATGTACAATTGTTAAGTCATGCCAATAAAGCAAATTGAATTCAATTGAATTGAGAAAGAGAGAGAGAGACAGAGAGAGAGACAGAGAGAGAGACAGACACAGAGACACGTAGGAGAGAGAGAGAGAGAGAGAGAGAGAGAGAGAGAGAGAGAGAGACGAGGGTAAAGACTTCTATTATAATGTTTTGTCATCAGCGCTTAGCTGGCTTACCACACACACCAGCAGCACTAGATCAATATGACACCGAGAGAGAGAGAGCGACACACACACAGTCAGCAGATGACAGTATATCACCCATCCTTTTACCCTCGTCCGACACACACTCAGAGAGTCAGGCATAGAGTAACACTCTGATAGGAACACTCTGATAGGAACACTCTGATAGGAACACTCTGATAGGAACACTCTGGTAGAAACACTCTGATAGGAACACTCTGATAGGAACACTCTGATAGAAACACTGATAGGAACACTCTGATAGGAACACTCTGAGAGGAACACTCTGATAGGAACACTCTGATAGGAACACTCTGATAGAAACACTCTGGTAGAAACACTCTGGACATAAACACTCTGGACATAAACACTCTGGTAGAAAACACTCTGATAGGAACATTCTGATAGGAACACTCTGATAGGAACACTCTGGACAGAAACACTCTGGACAGAAACACTCAGATAGAAACACTCTGGATAGAACATACATCAACATAGCAAGCAGATCGATGACGCATCAATGACGTTGTCCCCACAGTGATGATACGTACATACCCCAACCAGAAGCCATGGATTACAGGCAACATCCGCACTGAGCTAAAGGCTAGAGCTGCCGCTTTCAAGTAGCGGGACACTAACCCGGAAGCTTATAAGAAATCCCACTATGCCCTCCGACGAACTATCCAACAGGCAAAGTGTCAATACAGGACTAAGATCTAATCGTACTACACCGGCTCTGATGCTCGTCGGATGTGGCAGGGCTTGCAAACCATTAAAAAACTACAAAGGGAAGCACAGCCGAGATCTGCCCAGTGACACGAGCCTATCAGACGAGCTAAATAACTTATATTCTCGCTTGAGGCAAATAACACTGAAACATGCATGAGAGCACCAGCTGTTCTGGAAGACTGTGTGTTCACGCTCTCCGCAGCCGATGTGAGTAAGACCTTTAAAGTCAACATTCACAAGGCTGCAGGGCCAGACGGATTACCAGGAAGTGTACTGCGAGCATGCCCTGACCAACTGGCAAGTGTCTTCACTGACATTTTCAAACTCTCCCTGTCTGAGTCTGTAATACCAACATGTTTTAAGCAGACCACCAAGAACACCAAGGTAACCTACCTAAATGACTACCAAACCGTAGCATGTAGCCATGAAGTGCCTTGAAAGGCTGGTCATGGCTCACATCAACACCATTATCCCAGAAACCCTAGACCCACTCCAATTTGCATACCACCCTAACAGATCCACAGATGATGAAATCTCTATTGCGCTCCACTCTGCCCTTTCCCACCTGGACAAAAGGAACACCTACGTGAGAATGCTATTCATTGACAACAGCTCAGCGTTCAACACCACAGTGCCCTCAAAGCTCCTCAATAAGCTAAGAACCCTGGGACTAAACACCTCCCTCTGCAACTGGATCCTGAACTTCCTGACGGGCCGCCCACAGGTGGTAAGAGTAGGTAACAACTCATCCGCCCCGCTGATCCTCAACACAGGGGCCCCTTGGGGTGCCTGCTCAGTCCCCTCCTGTACTCCCTGTTCACTCATGACTGCATGGCCAGGCACAACTCCAAAACCAATATTAAGTTTGCCGATGACACAACAGCGGTAGGCCTGGTCACCAACAATGACGAGACAGCCTATAGGGAGGAGGTCAGAGACCTGGCTGGGTGGTGCCAGGATAGAAACCTCTCCCTCAACGCGATCAAGACAAAGGAGATGATTGTGGACTACAGGAACCGAGCACACCCCCATTCTCATCGACGGGGCTGTGATGGAGCAGGTTGAGAGCTTCTAGTTGGTGTCCACATCACCAACAAACTAACATGGTCCAAGCACACCAAGACAGTCGTGAAGAGGGCACGACAAAGCCTATTCCCCCTCAGGAGACTGAAAAGGTTTGGCATGGGTCCTGAGATCCTCAAAAGGTTCTACAGCTGTAACATCGAGAGTATGTTACAGCCAGTGCAACCAGCCAGTGATGCAACCAGTCAGTTTTCTCTGACACCGTCTGGTATAGAGGTCCTGGATGGCAGGAAGCTTGGCCCAGGTGATGTACTGGGCCGTTCGTACTACCCTCTGTAGTGCCTTGCGGTCGGAGGCCGAGTAGTTGCCATACCAGCCAGTGATGCCGTCTGGTATAGAGGTCAAGGATGGCAGGAAGCTTGGCCCAGGTGATAGACTGGTTGCATCACTGGCTGGTATGGCAACTGCTCGGCCTCCGACCGCAAGGCACTACAGAGGGTAGTACGAACGGCCCAGTACATCACCTGGGCCAAGCTTCCTGCCATCCAGGACCTCTATACCAGACGGTGTCAGAGAAAAGCCCTAAAAATGGTCAAAGACTCAAACCACCCTAGTCATAGACTGTTCTCTCTGCTACTGCAGGGCAAGCGGAACCGGAGTGCCAAGTCTAGGTCCCGTAGGGGTGAGACGGTCAAGAGACCAGAGGTAGCAGAACGGAGTGCTCGGGTTTGGCTGCAGGGTTTGAGCAAAGCCTGATGGTAGGGAGGGGCAGTTCCTCTTCTTGCTCCGTTGGTAAAAGCACCAGGGGTCTTAAAGTGGATGAGCGCTTCGACTGGAAGCCAGTGGAGGAGCAGGGTGACATGAGACAACCTGGGGAGGTTGAACACCATGCGGCATTTCTGGATAAGTTACAGGGGTTTGATGGCACAAGCGGGGAGCCCAGCCAACAGAGAGTTGTAGAGGAGCCCAGCCAACAGAGAGTTGTAGAGGAACCCAGCCAACAGAGAGTTGTAGAGGAAACCAGCCAACAGTGTGTTGTAGGGGAGCCCAGCCAACAGAGAGTTGTAGAGGAGCCCAGCCAACAGAGAGTTGTAGAGGAGCCCAGCCAACAGAGAGTTGTAGAGGAGCCCAGCCAACAGAGAGTTGTAGAGGAGTCCAGCCAACAGAGAGTTGTAGAGGAACCCAGCCAACAGAGAGTTGTAGAGGAACCCAGCCAACAGAGTGTTGTAGGGGAGCCCAGCCAACAGAGAGTTGTAGAGGAGCCCAGCCAACAGAGAGTTGTAGGGGAACCCAGCCAACAGAGAGTTGTAGAGGAGCCCAGCCAACAGAGAGTTGTAGAGGAGCCCAGCCAACAGAGAGTTGTAGAGGAGTCCAGCCAACAGAGAGTTGTAGAGGAGCCCAGCCAACAGAGAGTTGTAGAGGAGCCCAGCCAACAGAGAGTTGTAGAGGAGTCCAGCCAACAGAGAGTTGTAGAGGAACCCAGCCAACAGAGAGTTGTAGAGGAACCCAGCCAACAGAGTGTTGTAGGGGAGCCCAGCCAACAGAGAGTTGTAGAGGAGCCCAGCCAACAGAGAGTTGTAGGGGAACCCAGCCAACAGAGAGTTGTAGAGGAGCCCAGCCAACAGAGAGTTGTAGAGGAGCCCAGCCAACAGAGAGTTGTAGAGGAGCCCAGCCAACAGAGAGTTGTAGGGGAGCCCAGGGGAGGAGTCCAGCCAACAGGGGAGGAGTCCAGCCAACAGAGAGTTGTAGAGGAACCCAGCCAACAGAGAGTTGTAGAGGAGTCCAGCCAACAGAGAGTTGTAGAGGAGTCCAGCCAACAGAGAGTTGTAGAGGAGCCCAGCCAACAGAGAGTTGTAGAGGAGCCCAGCCAACAGAGAGTTGTAGAGGAGCCCAGCCAACAGAGAGTTGTAGAGGAGCCCAGCCAACAGAGAGTTGTAGAGGAGTCCAGCCAACAGAGAGTTGTAGAGGAACCCAGCCAACAGAGAGCTGTAGAGGAACCCAGCCAACAGAGTGTTGTAGGGGAGCCCAGCCAACAGAGAGTTGTAGAGGAGCCCAGCCAACAGAGAGTTGTAGAGGAGCCCAGCCAACAGAGAGTTGTAGGGGAGCCCAGGGGAGGAGTCCAGCCAACAGGGGAGGAGTCCAGCCAACAGAGAGTTGTAGAGGAACCCAGCCAACAGAGAGTTGTAGAGGAGTCCAGCCAACAGAGAGTTGTAGAGGAGTCCAGCCAACAGAGAGTTGTAGAGGAGCCCAGCCAACAGAGAGTTGTAGAGGAGCCCAGCCAACAGAGAGTTGTAGAGGAGCCCAGCCAACAGAGAGTTGTAGAGGAGCCCAGCCAACAGAGAGTTGTAGAGGAGTCCAGCCAACAGAGAGTTGTAGAGGAACCCAGCCAACAGAGAGCTGTAGAGGAACCCAGCCAACAGAGTGTTGTAGGGGAGCCCAGCCAACAGAGAGTTGTAGAGGAGCCCAGCCAACAGAGAGTTGTAGGGGAACCCAGCCAACAGAGAGTTGTAGAGGAGCCCAGCCAACAGAGAGTTGTAGAGGAGCCCAGCCAACAGAGAGTTGTAGAGGAGCCCAGCCAACAGAGAGTTGTAGAGGAGCCCAGCCAACAGAGAGTTGTAGAGGAGCCCAGCCAACAGAGAGTTGTAGAGGAGTCCAGCCAACAGAGAGTTGTAGAGGAACCCAGCCAACAGAGAGTTGTAGAGGAACCCAGCCAACAGAGTGTTGTAGGGGAGCCCAGCCAACAGAGAGTTGTAGAGGAGCCCAGCCAACAGAGAGTTGTAGGGGAACCCAGCCAACAGAGAGTTGTAGAGGAGCCCAGCCAACAGAGAGTTGTAGAGGAGCCCAGCCAACAGAGAGTTGTAGGTGAGCCCAGGGGAGGAGTCCAGCCAACAGGGGAGGAGTCCAGCCAACAGAGAGTTGTAGAGGAACCCAGCCAACAGAGGGTTGTAGAGGAGTCCAGCCAACAGAGAGTTGTAGAGGAGTCCAGCCAACAGAGAGTTGTAGAGGAGCCCAGCCAACAGAGAGTTGTAGAGGAGCCCAGCCAACAGAGAGTTGTAGAGGAGTCCAGCCAACAGAGAGTTGTAGAGGAGCCCAGCCAACAGAGAGTTGTAGAGGAACCCAGCCAACAGAGAGTTGTAGAGGAACCCAGCCAACAGAGAGTTGTAGGGGAGTCCAGCCAACAGAGAGTTGTAGAGGAACCCAGCCAACAGAGAGTTGTAGGGGAACCCAGCCAACAGAGAGTTGTAGAGGAGTCCAGCCAACAGACAGTTGTAGAGGAGCCCAGCCAACAGAGAGTTGTAGAGGAGTCCAGGGGAGGAGTCCAGCCAACAGGGGAGGAGTCCAGCCAACAGAGAGTTGTAGAGGAGTCCAGCCAACAGAGAGTTGTAGAGGAGCCCAGCCAACAGAGAGTTGTAGAGGAGTCCAGGGGAGGAGTCCAGCCAACAGGGGAGGAGTCCAGCCAACAGAGAGTTGTAGAGGAGTCCAGCCAACAGAGAGTTGTAGAGGAGCCCAGCCAACAGAGAGTTGTAGGGGAACCCAGCCAACAGAGAGTTGTAGAGGAGCCCAGCCAACAGAGAGTTGTAGAGGAGCCCAGCCAACAGAGAGTTGTAGAGGAGCCCAGCCAACAGAGAGTTGTAGAGGAGCCCAGCCAACAGAGAGTTGTAGAGGAGTCCAGCCAACAGAGAGTTGTAGAGGAACCCAGCCAACAGAGAGTTGTAGAGGAACCCAGCCAACAGAGTGTTGTAGGGGAGCCCAGCCAACAGAGAGTTGTAGAGGAGCCCAGCCAACAGAGAGTTGTAGGGGAACCCAGCCAACAGAGAGTTGTAGAGGAGCCCAGCCAACAGAGAGTTGTAGAGGAGCCCAGCCAACAGAGAGTTGTAGGTGAGCCCAGGGGAGGAGTCCAGCCAACAGGGGAGGAGTCCAGCCAACAGAGAGTTGTAGAGGAACCCAGCCAACAGAGGGTTGTAGAGGAGTCCAGCCAACAGAGAGTTGTAGAGGAGTCCAGCCAACAGAGAGTTGTAGAGGAGCCCAGCCAACAGAGAGTTGTAGAGGAGCCCAGCCAACAGAGAGTTGTAGAGGAGTCCAGCCAACAGAGAGTTGTAGAGGAGCCCAGCCAACAGAGAGTTGTAGAGGAACCCAGCCAACAGAGAGTTGTAGAGGAACCCAGCCAACAGAGAGTTGTAGGGGAGTCCAGCCAACAGAGAGTTGTAGAGGAACCCAGCCAACAGAGAGTTGTAGGGGAACCCAGCCAACAGAGAGTTGTAGAGGAGTCCAGCCAACAGACAGTTGTAGAGGAGCCCAGCCAACAGAGAGTTGTAGAGGAGTCCAGGGGAGGAGTCCAGCCAACAGGGGAGGAGTCCAGCCAACAGAGAGTTGTAGAGGAGTCCAGCCAACAGAGAGTTGTAGAGGAGCCCAGCCAACAGAGAGTTGTAGAGGAGTCCAGGGGAGGAGTCCAGCCAACAGGGGAGGAGTCCAGCCAACAGAGAGTTGTAGAGGAGTCCAGCCAACAGAGAGTTGTAGAGGAGCCCAGCCAACAGAGAGTTGTAGGGGAATCCAGCCAACAGAGAGTTGTAGAGGAACCCAGCCAACAGAG
>NW_022264167.1:0-15000 GCF_002021735.2 Oncorhynchus kisutch | reverse complement strand
CACTACCCATCCTCTCTCTCCCTACGCCTCTCTCCCTCTCCCCCTCACACTACCCATCTCTCTCTTCCTATGCCTCTCTCCCTCTCCCCCTCACACTACCCATCCTCTCTCTCTCCCTAAGCCTCTCTCCCTCTCCACCTCACACTACCCTTCTCTCTCTCTCCCTCACACTACCCATCCTCTCTCTCCCTCACACAACCCATCCTCTCTCTCCCTACGCCTCTCTCCCTCTCCACCTCACACTACCCTTCTCTCTCTCTCCCGCATACTACCCATCCGCCTCTCTCCCTCACACTACCATCCTCTATCTCCCTACGCCTCTCTCCCTCTCTCTCCCTCACACTACCCATCCTCTCTTCCCCTCACACTACCCATCCTCTCCCTACACCTCTCTCCCTCTCCACCTCACACTACCCTTCTCTCTCTCTCCCTCACACTACCCATCCTCTCTCTCCCTCACACTACCCATCCTCTCTCTCCCATCACACTACCCATCCTCTCGTCTCCTACGCCTCTCTCCCTCTCCACCTCACACTACCCTCTCTCTCTCTCTCCCTCACACTACCCATCCTCTCTCTCCCTCACACTACCCATCTCTCTCTCCCTCACACCTACCCATCCTCTCTCTCTCCTCACACTACCCATCCTCTATCTCCATACGCCTCTCTCCCTCTCTCTCCCCTCACACTACCCATCCTCTCTTCCCCTCACACTACCCATCCTCTCCCTACGCCTCTCTCCCTCTCCACCTCACACTACCCTTCTCTCTCTCTCCCTCACACTACCCATCCTCTCTCTCCCTCACAACTACCCATCCTCTCTCTCCCTCACACAACCATCCTCTCTCTCCCTACGCCTCTCTCCCTCTCCACCTCACACTACCCTTCTCTCTCTCTCCCTCACACTAACCCATCCTCTCTCTCCCTCACACTACCCACCCTCTCTCTCCCTCACACTACCCATCCTCTTCTCTCCCTATGCCTCTCTCCCTCTCTCCCCTCACACTACCCATCCTCTCTCTCCCTACGCCTCTCTCCCTCTCCCCTCACAATACCCATCCTCTCTCTCCCTTCGCCTCTCTCCCTCTCTCTCCCTCACACTAACATCCTCCTCTATCCCTATGCCTCTCTCCCTCTCTCCCCCTCACACTACCCATCCTCTCTCTCCCTCACACTACCCATCCTCTCTCTCCCTCTCCTCCCTGCATCTCTCTCCCCCTATGTCTCTTATCCCTCTCTGTATCTCTCTAGGGTCTGGTTCTCCTCTCTGGTATCTCTCTAGGGTCTGGTTCTCCCTCTCCGTATCTCTCTAGGTCTGGTTCTCCCCTCTCTGTATCTCTCTTAGGGTCTGGTTCTCCCTCTCCGTATCTCTCTAGGGTCTGGTTCTCCCTCTCCGTATCTCTCTAGGGTCTGGTTCTCCCTCTCTGTATCTCTCTAGGGTCTGGTTCTCCCTCTCCACCTCACACTACCCTTCTCTCCTCTCTCCCTCACACTACCCATCCTCTCTCTCCCTCACACTAACCCATCCTCTCTCTCCCTCACACTACCACTCCTCTCTCTCCCTCACACTACCCATCCTCTATCTCCCTACGCCTCTCTCCCTCTCTCTCCCTCACAACTACCCATCCTCTCTTCCCCTCACACTACCCATCCTCATCCCTACGACCTCTCTCCCTCTCCCACCTCCACACTACCCTTCTCTCTCTCTCCCTCACACTACCCATCCTCTCTCTCCCTCAACACTAACCATCCTCTCTCTACCTCACACCCAACCCATCCTCTCTCTCCCCTACGCCTCTCTCCCTCTCCACCCTCACACTACCCTTCTCTCTCTCTCCCTCACACTACCCATCCTCTTCTCTCCCTCACACTACCCACCCTCTCTCTCCCTCACACTACCCATCCTCTCTCTCCTATGCCATCTCTCCCTCTCTCCCCCTCACACGACCCATCCTCTCTCTCCCTACGCCTCTCTCCCTCTCCCCCTCACACTACCCATCCTCCTATCTCCCTTCGCCTCTCTCCCTCCTCTCCCTCACACTACCATCCTCTCTTATCCCTATGCTCTCTCCCTCTCTCCCCCTCACACTACCCATCCTCTCTCTCCCTCACAATAACCCATCCTCTCTCCTCCCTCTCTCCCTGCATCTCTCTCCCCCTATGTCTCTTATCCCTCTCTGTATCTTCTAGGGTCTGGTTCTCCCTCTCTGTATCTCTCTAGGGTCTGGTTCTCCCTCTCCGTATCTCTCTAGGGTTGGTTCTCCTCTCTGTATCTCTCTAGGGTCTGGTTCTCCCTCTCTGTATCTCTCTAGGGTCTGGTTCTCCCTCCCTCCGTATCTCTCTAGGGTTGCTCCAATCTCCGTATCTCTCTAGGGTCTGGTTCTCCCTCTCCGTATCTCTCTAGGGTTCTCCCTCTCCGTATCTCTCTAGGGTCTGGTTCTCCCTCTCTGTATCTCTCTAGGGTCTGGTTATCCCTCTCCGTATCTCTCTAGGGTCTGGTTATCCCTCTCCGTATCTCTCTAGTGTCTGGTTCTCCCTCTCCGTATCTCTCTAGGGTCTGGTTCTCCCTCTCCGTATCTCTCTAGGGTCTGGTTATCCCTCTCCGTATCTCTCTAGGGTCTGGTTTCTCCCTCTCCGTATCTCTCTAGGGTCTGGTTATCCCTCTCCGTATCTCTCTAGGGTCTGGTTCTCCCTCTCCGTATCTCTCTAGGTCTGGTTCTCCCTCTCCGTATCTCTCTAGGGTCTGGTTCTCCCTCTCCGTATCTCTCTAGGGGTTCTCCCTCTCCGTATCTCTCTAGGGTCTGGTTCTCCCTCTCTGTATCTCTCTAGGGTCTGGTTATCCCTCTCCGTATCTCTCTAGGGTCTGGTTATCCCTCTCCGTATCTCTCTAGGGTCTGGTTCTCCCTCTCCGATCTCTCTAGGGTCTGGTTCTCCCTCTCCGTATCTCTCTAGGGTCTGGTTCTCTCCCTCGCCGTATCTCTCTAGGGTTCTCCCTCTCCGTATCTCTCTAGGGTCTGGTTCTCCCTCTCTGTATCTCTCTAGGGTCTGGTTATCCCTCTCCGTATCTCTCTAGGGTCTGGTTATCCCTCTCCGTATCTCTCTAGGGTCTGGTTCTCCCTCTCCGTATCTCTCTAGGGTCTGGTTCTCCCTCTCCCGTATCTCTCTAGGGTCTGGTTATCCCTCTCCGTATCTCTCTAGGTCTGGTTCTCCCTCTCCGTATCTCTCTAGGTCTGGTTATCCCTCTCCGTATCTCTCTAGGGTCTGATTACCCCTCTCCGTATCCCTCTAGGGTCTGGTTATCCCTCTCCGTATCTCTCTAGGGTCTGGTTCTCCCTCTCTGTATCTCTCTAGGGTCTGGTTCTCCCTCTCCGTATCTCTCTAGGGTCTGGTTATCCCCTCTCTGTATCTCTCTAGGGTTCTCCCTCTCCGTATCTCTCTAGGGTCTGGTTATCCCTCTCCGTATCTCTCTAGGGTCTGGTTCTCCCTCTCCGTATCTCTCTAGGGTCTGGTTATCCCTCTCCGTATCTCTCTAGGGTCTGGTTATCCCTCTCCGTATCCCTCTAGGGTCTGGTTATCCCTCTCCGTATCTCTCTAGGGTCTGGGTTCTCCCTCTCTGTATCTCTCTAGGGTCTGGTTCTCCCTCTCCGTATCTCTCTAGGGTCTGGTTATCCCTCTCTGTATCTCTCTAGGGTTCTCCCTCTCCGTATCTCTCTAGGGTCTGGTTCTCCCTCTCCGTATCTCTCTAGGGTCTGGTTCTCCCTCTCTGTGTCTCTCTAGGGTCTGGTTCTCCCTCTCCGTATCTCTCTAGGGTCTGGTTCTCCCTCTCCGTATCTCTCTAGGGTCTGGTTCTCCCTCTCTGTATCTCTCTAGGGTCTGGTTCTCCCTCTCCGTATCTCTCTAGGGTCTGGTTCTCTCCCTCTCCGATCTCTCTAGGTCTGGTTTCTCCCTCTCCGTATCTCTCTAGGGTTCTCCCTCTCCGTATCTTCTCTAGGGTCTGGTTATTCCCTCTCTGTATCTCTCTAGGGTCTGGTTATCCCTCTCCGTATCTCTCTAGGGTTTGGTTATCCCTCTCCGTATCTCTCTAGGGTCTGGTTCTCCCTCTCTCCGTATCTCTCTAGGGTCTGGTTCTCCCCTCTCCGTATCTCTCTAGGGTCATGGTTATCCCTCTCCGTATCTCTCTAGGGTCTGGTTCTCCTCTCCGTAAATCTCTCTAGGGTCTGTTATCATCTCTCCGTATCTCTCTAGGGTCTGGTTATCCCTCTCCATATCTCTCTAGGGTCTGGTTATCGCTCTCCGTATCTTCTCTAGGGTCTGGTTCTCCCTCTCTGTATATCTCTAGGGTCTGGTTCTCCCTCTCCGTATCTCTCTAGGGTCTGGTTCTCCCTCTCTGTATCTCTCTAGGGTCTGGAACTCCCTCTCTGTATCTCTCTAGGGTCTGGTTCTCCTCTCCTTCTCTCTAAGGGTCGGTTCTTCTTCTCTCTAGTGGTCTGGTTCCTCCCTCTCCGTATCGCTCTAGGGTCTGGTTATCCCTCTCCGTATCTCTCTAGGGTCTGGTTCTCCCTCTCCGTATCTCTCTAGGGTTCTCCCTCTCCGTATCTCTCTAGGTCCTGGTTCTCCTCTCTGTATCTCTCTAGGGTCTGGTTATCCCTCTCCGTATCTCTCTAAGGGTCTGGTTATCCCTCTCCGTATCTCTCTAGGGTCTGGTTCTCCCTCTACGTATCTCTCTAGGGTCTGTTCTCCCTCTCCGTATCTCTCTAGGGTCTGGTTCTCTCCCTCTCCTGTAATCTCTCTAGGGTCTGTTCTCTCCCTCTCCGTATCTCTCTAGGGGTCTGGTTCTCCCTCTCCGTATCTCTCTAGGGTCTGGTTCTCCCCTCTTCCGTATCTCTCTAGGGTTCTCCCTCTCCGTATCTCTCTAGGGTCTGGTTCTCCCTCTCCGTATCTCTCTAGGGTCTGGTTCTCCCTCTCCGTATCTCTCTAGGGTCTGGTTATCCCTCTCTGTATCTCTCTAGGGTTCTCCCTCTCCGTATCTCTCTAGGGTCTGGTTCTCCCTCTCCGTATCTCTCTAGGGTCTGGTTCTCCCTCTCTGTGTCTCTCTAGGGTCTGGTTCTCCCTCTCCGGTATCTCTCTAGGGTCTGGTTCTCCCTCTCCGTATCTCTCTAGGGTCTGGTTCTCCCTCTCTGTATCTCTCTAGGGTCTGGTTCTCCCTCTCCGTATCTCTCTAGGGTCTGGTTCTCCTCTCCGTATCTCTCTAGGGTCTGGTTCTCCCTCTCCGTATCTCTCTAGGGGTTCTCCCTCTCCTTATCTCTCTAGGGTCTGGTTCTCCCTCTCTGTATCTCTCTAGGGTCTGGTTATCCTCTCCGTATCTCTCTAGGGTCTGGTTATCCCTCTCCGTATCTCTCTAGGGTCTGGTTCTCCCTCTCCGTATCTCTCTAGGGTTCTCCTCTCCGTATCTCTCTAGGGTCTGGTTTCTCCCTCTCTGTATCTCTCTAGGGTCTGGTTATCCCTCTCCGTATCTCTCTAGGGTCTGGTTATCCCTCTCCGTATCTCTCTAGGGTCTGGTTCTCCCTCTCCGTATCTCTCTAGGGTCTGGTTCTCCCTCTCCGATCTCCTCTAGGGTCTGGTTATCCCTCTCCGTATCTCTCTAGGGTCTGGTTCTCCCTCTCCGTAAATCTCTCTAGGGTCTGGTTATCCTCTCCGTATCTCTCTAGGGTCTGGTTATCCCTCTCCGGTATCTCTCTAGGGTCTGGTTATCGCTCTCCGTATCTCTCTAGGGTCTGGTTCTCCTCTCCGTATCTCTCTAGGTCTGGTTCTCCCTCTCTGTATCTCTCTAGGGTCTGGAACTCCCTCTCTGTATCTCTCTAGGGTCTGGTTCTCCCTCTCCGTATCTCTCTAGGGTCTGGTTCTCCTCTCCGTATCTCTCT
This sequence comes from Oncorhynchus kisutch, assembly GCF_002021735.2. Lineage (NCBI taxonomy): Eukaryota > Metazoa > Chordata > Actinopteri > Salmoniformes > Salmonidae > Oncorhynchus > Oncorhynchus kisutch. The sequence continues at coordinate 9,080 of NW_022264167.1, read as the reverse complement.
AGGGTCTGGTTCTCCTCTCCGTATCTCTCTAGGGTCTGGTTCTCCCTCTCCGTATCCTCTCTAGGGTCTGGTTCTCCCTCTCCGTATCTCTCTAGGGTTATCCCTCTCGTATCTCTCTAGGGTCTGGTTCTCCCTCTCTGTATCTCTCTAGGGTCTGGTTATCCCTCTCCGTATCTCTCTAGGGTCTGGTTATCCCCTCTCCGTATCCTCTCTAGGGTCTGGTTCTCCCTCTCCGTATCTCTCTAGGGTCTGGTTCTCCCTCTCCGTATCTCTCTAGGGTCCTGCTTCTCCCTCTCTGTATCTCTCTAGGGTCTGGTTCTCCCTCTCCGTATCTCTCTAGGGTCTGGTTCTCCCTCTCCGTATCTCTCTAGGGTCTGGTTCTTCCCTCTCCGTATCTCTCTAGGGTTCTCCCTCTCCGTATCTCTCTAGGGTCTGGTTCTCCCTCTCTGTATCTCTCTAGGGTCTGTTTCTCCCTCTCCGTATCTCTCTAGGGTCTGGTTCTCCCTCTCCGTATCTCTCTAGGGTCTGGTTCTCCCTCTCCGTATCTCTCTAGGGTTCTCCCTCTCCGTATCTCTCTTGGGTCTGGTTCTCCCTCTCTGTATCTCTCTAGGGTCTGGTTATCCCTCTCCGTATCTCTCTAGGGTCTGGTTATCCCTCTCCGTATCTCTCTAGGGTCTGGTTCTCCCTCTCCGTATCTCTCTAGGGTCTGGTTCTCCCTCTCCGTATCTCTCTAGGGTCTGGTTCTCCCTCTCTGTATCTCTCTAGGGTCTGGTTATCCCTCTCCGTATCTCTCTAGGGTTCTCCCTCTCCGTATCTCTCTAGGTCTGGTTCTCCCTCTCTGTATCTCTCTAGGGTCTGGTTATCCCTCTCCGTATCTCTCTAGGGTTCTCCCTCTCCGTATCTCTCTAGGGTCTGGTTCTCCCTCTCTCTCTGTATCTCTCTAGGGTCTGGGTTCTCCTCTCCGTATCTCTAGCCTCTCCGTATCTCTCTAGGGTCTGGTTCTCCCTCTCTGTATCTCTCTAGGGTCCTGGTTCTCCCTCTCTGTATCTCTCTAGGGGTCTGGTTCTCCCTCTCCGTATCTCTCTAGGGTCTGGTTCTCCCTCTCCGTATCTCTCTAGGGTCTGGTTCTTCTCCCTCTCCGTATCTCTCTAGGGTCTGGTTCTCCCTCTCCGTATCTCTCTAGGTCTGGTTCTCCCTCTCCGTATCTCTCTAGGGTTCTCCTCTCCGTATCTCTCCTAGGGTCTGGTTCTCCCTCTCTGTATCTCTCTAGGGTCTGGTTATCCCTCTCCGTATCTCTCTAGGGTCTGGTTATCCCTCTCCGTATCTCTCTAGGGTCTGGTTCTCCCTCTCCGTATCTCTCTAGGGTCTGGTTCTCCCTCTCCGTATCTCTCTAGGGTCTGGTTCTCCCTCCTCCGTATCTCTCTAGGGTTCTCCCCTCTCCGTATCTCTCTAGGGTCTGGTTCTCCCTCTCTGTATCTCTCTAGGGTCTGGTTATCCTCTCCGTATCTCTCTAGGGTCTTGGTTATCCCTCTCCGTATCTCTCTAGGGTCTGGTTCTCCCTCTCCCGTATCTCTCTAGGGTCGGGTTATCCCTCTCCGTACTTCTCTAGGGTCTGGTGTCGCCTCTCCGTATCTCTCTGGTCTGGTTCTCCCTCTCCGTATCTCTCATAGGGTCTGGTTATCCCTCTCTGTATCGCTCTAGGGGTTCTCCCTCTCCGTATCTCTCTAGGGTCTGGTTCTCCCTCTCCGTATCTCGCTAGGGTCTTGGTTTCTCCAGCTCTGTGTCTCTCTAGGGTCTGGTTCTCCCTCTCCGTATCTCTCTAGGGTCTGGTTCTCCCTCTCCGTATCTCTCTAGGGTCTGGTTCTCCCTCTCTGTATCTCTCTAGGGTCTGGTTCTCCCTCTCCGTATCTCTCTAGGGTCTGGTTCTCCCTCTCCGTATCTCTCTAGGGTCTGGTTCTCCCTCTCCGTATCTCTCTAGGGTTCTCCCTCTCCGTATCTCTCTAGGGTCTGGTTCTCCCTCTCTGTATCTCTCTAGGGTCTGGTTATCCCTCTCCGTATCTCTCTAGGGTCTGGTTATCCCTCTCCGTATCTCTCTAGGGTCTGGTTCTCCCTCTCCGTATCTCTCTAGGGTTCTCCCTCTCCGTATCTCTCTAGGGTCTGGTTCTCCCTCTCTGTATCTCTCTAGGGTCTGGTTATCCCTCTCCGTATCTCTCTAGGGTCTGGTTATCCCTCTCCGTATCTCTCTAGGGTCTGGTTCTCCCTCTCCGTATCTCTCTAGGGTTCTCCCTCTCCGTATCTCTCTAGGGTCTGGTTCTCCCTCTCTGTATCTCTCTAGGGTCTGGTTCTCCCTCTCCGTATCTCTCTAGGGTCTGGTTCTCCCTCTCCGTATCTCTCTAGGGTCTGGTTCTCCCTCTCCGTATCTCTCTAGGGTCTGGTTATCCCTCTCCGTATCTCTCTAGGGTCTGGTTCTCCCTCTCCGTAAATCTCTCTAGGGTCTGGTTATCCCTCTCCGTATCTCTCTAGGGTCTGGTTATCCCTCTCCGTATCTCTCTAGGGTCTGGTTATCGCTCTCCGTATCTCTCTAGGGTCTGGTTCTCCCTCTCCGTATCTCTCTAGGGTCTGGTTCTCCCTCTCTGTATCTCTCTAGGGTCTGGAACTCCCTCTCTGTATCTCTCTAGGGTCTGGTTTCTCCTCTCCGTATCTCTCTAGGGTCTGGTTCTCCCTCTCCGTATCTCTCTAGGGTCTGGTTCTCCCTCTCCGTATCTCTCTAGGGTCTGGTTCTCCCTCTCCGTATCTCTCTAGGGTCTGGTTCTCCCTCTCCGTATCTCTCTAGGGTTCTCCCTCTCCGTATCTCTCTAGGGTCTGGTTCTCCCTCTCTGTATCTCTCTAGGGTCTGGTTATCCCTCTCCGTATCTCTCTAGGGTCTGGTTATCCCTCTCCGTATCTCTCTAGGGTCTGGTTCTCCCTCTCCGTATCTCTCTAGGGTCTGGTTCTCCCTCTCCGTATCTCTCTAGGGTCTGCTTCTCCCTCTCTGTATCTCTCTAGGGTCTGGTTCTCCCTCTCCGTATCTCTCTAGGGTCTGGTTCTCCCTCTCCGTATCTCTCTAGGGTCTGGTTCTCCCTCTTCGTATCTCTCTAGGGTTCTCCCTCTCCGTATCTCTCTAGGGTCTGGTTCTCCCTCTCTGTATCTCTCTAGGGTCTGTTTCTCCCTCTCCGTATCTCTCTAGGGTCTGGTTCTCCCTCTCCGTATCTCTCTAGGGTCTGTTCTCTCTCCCTTCGTATCTCTCTAGGGTTCTCCCTCTCCGTATCTCTCTAGGGTCTGGTTCTCCCTCTCTGTATCTCTCTAGGGTCTGGTTATCCCTCTCCGTATCTCTCTAGGGTCTGGTTTCCCTCTCCGTATCTCTCTAGGGTCTGGTTCTCCCTCTCCGTATCTCTCTAGGGTCTGGTTATCCCTCTCCGTATCTCTCTAGGGTCTGGTTCTCCCTCTCCGTAAATCTCTCTAGGGTCTGGTTATCCCTCTCCGTATCTCTCTAGGGTCTGGTTATCCCTCTCCGTATCTCTCTAGGGTCTGGTTATCGCTCTCCGTATCTCTCTAGGGTCTGGTTCTCCCCTCCGTATCTCTCTAGGGTCTGGTTCTCCCTCTCTGTATCTCTCTAGGGTCTGGAACTCCATCTCTGTATCTCTCTAGGGTCTGGTTCTCCCTCTCCGTATCTCTCTAGGGTCTGGTTCTCCCTCTCCGTATCTCTCTAGGGTCTGGTTCTCCCTCTCCGTATCTCTCTAGGGTCTGGTTCTCCCTCTCCGTATCTCTCTAGGGTCTGGTTCTCCCTCTCCGTATCTCTCTAGGGTTCTCCCTCTCCGTATCTCTCTAGGGTCTGGTTCTCCCTCTCTGTATCTCTCTAGGGTCTGGTTATCCCTCTCCGTATCTCTCTAGGGTCTGGTTCTCCCTCTCCGTATCTCTCTAGGGTCTGGTTCTCCCTCTCCGTATCTCTCTAGGGTCTGGTTCTCCCTCTCCGTATCTCTCTAGGGTCTGCTTCTCCCTCTCTGTATCTCTCTAGGGTCTGGTTCTCCCTCTCCGTATCTCTCTAGGGTCTGGTTCTCCCTCTCCGTATCTCTCTAGGGTCTGGTTCTCCCTCTCCGTATCTCTCTAGGGTTCTCCCTCTCCGTATCTCTCTAGGGTCTGGTTCTCCCTCTCTGTATCTCTCTAGGGTCTGTTCTCCCTCTCCGTATCTCTCTAGGGTCTGGTTCTCCCTCTCGTATCTCTCTAGGGTCTGGTTCTCCCTCTCCGTATCTCTCTAGGGTTCTCCCTCTCCGTATCTCTCTAGGGTCTGGTTCTCCCTCTCTGTATCTCTCTAGGGTCTGGTTATCCCTCTCCGTATCTCTCTAGGGTCTGGTTATCCCTCTCCGTATCTCTCTAGGGTCTGGTTCTCCTCTCCGTATCTCTCTAGGGTCTGGTTCTCCCTCTCCGTATCTCTCTAGGGTCTGGTTTCTCCCTCTCTGTATCTCTCTAGGTCTGGTTATCCCTCTCCGTATCTCTCTAGGGTTCTCCCTCTCCGTATCTCTCTAGGGTCTGGTTCTCCCTCTCTGTATCTCTCTAGGGTCTGGTTATCCCTCTCCGTATCTCTCTAGGGTTCTCCCTCTCCGTATCTCTCTAGGGTCTGGTTCTCCCTCTCTGTATCTCTCTAGGGTCTGGTTCTCCCTCTCTGTATCTCTCTAGGGTCTGGTTCTCCCTCTGTATCTCTCTAGGGTCTGGTTCTCCCTCTCCGTATCTCTCTAGGGTCTGGTTCTCCCTCTCCGTATCTCTCTAGGGTCTGGTTTCCCTCTCCGTATCTCTCTAGGGTCTGGTTCTCCCTCTCCGTATCTCTCTAGGGTCTGGTTCTCCCTCTCCGTATCTCTCTAGGGTTCTCCCTCTCCGTATCTCTCTAGGGTCTGGTTCTCCCTCTCTGTATCTCTCTAGGGTCTGGTTATCCCTCTCCGTATCTCTCTAGGGTCTGGTTATCCCTCTCCGTATCTCTCTAGGGTCTGGTTCTCCCTCTCCGTATCTCTCTAGGGTCTGGTTCTCCCTCTCGTATCTCTCTAGGGTCTGGTTCTCCCTCTCCGTATCTCTCTAGGGTTCTCCCTCTCCGTATCTCTCTAGGGTCTGGTTCTCCCTCTCTGTATCTCTCTAGGGTCTGGTTATCCCTCTCCGTATCTCTCTAGGGTCTGGTTATCCCTCTCCGTATCTCTCTAGGGTCTGGTTCTCCCTCTCCGTATCTCTCTAGGGTCTGGTTCTCCTCTCCGTATCTCTCTAGGGTCTGGTTATCCTCTCCGTATCTCTCTAGGGTCTGGTTCTCCCTCTCCGTATCTCTCTAGGGTCTGGTTATCCCTCTCCGTATCTCTCTAGGGTCTGGTTATCCCTCTCCGTATCTCTCTAGGGTCTGGTTATCCCTCTCCGTATCTCTCTAGGGTCTGGTTCTCCCTCTCTGTATCTCTCTAGGGTCTGGTTCTCCCTCTCCGTATCTCTATAGGGTCTGGTTATCCCTCTCTGTATCTCTCTAGGGTTCTCCCTCTCCGTATCTCTCTAGGGTCTGGTTCTCCCTCTCTGTATCTCTCTAGGGTCTGGTTCTCCCTCTCCGTATCTCTCTAGGGTCTGGTTCTCCCTCTCCGTATCTCTCTAGGGTCTGGTTCTCCCTCTCTGTATCTCTCTAGGGTCTGGTTCTCCCTCTCCGTATCTCTCTAGGGTCTGGTTCTCCATCTCCGTATCTCTCTAGGGTCTGGTTCTCCCTCTCTGTATCTCTCTAGGGTCTGGTTCTCCCTCTCCGTATCTCTCTAGGGTCTGGTTCTCCCTCTCTGTATCTCTCTAGGGTCTGGTTATCCCTCTCCGTATCTCTCTAGGGTCTGGTTATCCCTCTCCGTATCTCTCTAGGGTCTGGTTCTCCCTCTCCGTATTCTCTAGGGTCTGGTTCTCCCTCTCCGTATCTCTCTAGGGTCTGGTTATCCCTCTCCTCCTCTCTAGGGTCTGGTTCTCCCTCTCCGTATCTCTCTAGGGTCTGGTTATCCCTCTCCGTATCTCTCTAGGGTCTGGTTATCCCTCTCCGTATCTCTCTAGGGTCTGGTTATCCCTCTCCGTATCTCTCTAGGGTCTGGTTCTCCCTCTCTGTATCTCTCTAGGGTCTGGTTATCCCTCTCTGTATCTCTCTAGGTTCTCCCTCTCTGTATCTCTCTAGGGTCTGGTTCTCCCTCTCTGTATCTCTCTAGGGTCTGGTTCTCCCTCTCTGTATCTCTCTAGGGTCTGGATCTCCCTCTCCGTATCTCTCTAGGGTCTGGTTCTCCCTCTCCGTATCTCTCTAGGGTCTGGTTCTCCTCTCTGTATCTCTCTAGGGTCTGGTTCTCCCTCTCCGTATCTCTCTAGGGTCTGGTTCTCCTCTCCGTATCTCTAGGGTCTGGTTCTCCCTCTCCGTATCTCTCTAGGGTTCTCCCTCTCTGTATCTCTCTAGGGTCTGGTTCTCCCTCTCCGTATCTCTCTAGGGTTCTCCCTCTCCATATCTCTCTAGGGTCTGGTTCTCCCTCACCGTATCTCTCTAGGGTCTGGTTCTCCCTCTCCGTATCATTCACACCACTCACAGTAAAACACCATCATGCTCTCTCACACTGTCATACACTTACATATTTTTACACAGACAAACACACACACACACAATCACACATACAGAGAGAGAGACACAACACCACACATCTCTTCATACGGTGTCTCATAAAAATGGACTCAATACAAAACAACTCACTAATCACACACATCTCCTAGTGACACTATATTACCTAGACAATCCACACATCTCCTAGTGACACTATATTACCTAGACAATCACACACATCTCCTAGTGACACTATATTACCTAGACAATCACACACATCTCCTAGTGACACTATATTACCTAGACAATCACACACATCTCCTAGTGACACTATATTACCTAGACAATCACACACATTCCTAGTGACACTATATTACCTAGACAATCACACACATCTCCTAGTGACACATATTACCTAGACAATCACACATATCTCCTAGTGACACTATATTACCTAGACAATCACACACATCTCCTAGTGACACTATATTACCTAGACAATCACACACATCTCCTAGTGACACTATATTACCTAGACAATCACACACATCTCCTAGTGACACTATATTCTAGACAATCACACACATCTCCTAGTGACACTATATTACCTAGACAATCACACACATCTCCTAGTGACACTATATTACCTAGACAATCACACACATGTCCTAGTGACACTATATTACCTAGACAATCACACACATCTCCTAGTGACACTATATTACCTAGACAATCACACACATCTCCTAGTGACACTATATTACCAGACAATCAACATATCTCCTAGTGACACTATATTACCTAGACAATCACACACATCTCCTAGTGACACTATATTACCTAGACAATCACACACAACACACACACACCACACACACACACACACACACACACACACACACACACACCACACACACATAAATACAGATTCACAGACCACACACAGACCAAACACACACATAATCACACACACTCACACACTCACAGACGCAGACAGACTCACAGACACAATATATAGACACAATCACACACACACACAGACACACACACATACATACACAAACAAACGCACATAGACACAATCACACATACACACACACACACACATAGACACACCACAACACACACCACACACACACACATAACTACAGATTCACAGACACACACAGACAACAACACATAATCACACAGACTCACACACTCAAAGACAGACTCACAGACACACAGACACACAAACACAGACACACACACACAATCACACAAACAAACACATATAGACACAATCACACATACACATAGACACACAGACACAAACACTCACAGACACACACACTCAAACAGACACACACACACACTCAAACAGACACACACACTCAAACAGACACACACACTCACACACACTCACATACACACACACTCAAACAGACACACACACACTCAAACAGACACACACACACTCACACACACTCACATACACACACACTCAAAACAGACACACACTCAAACAGACACACACACAATGTACTGAGCAAATGTCAAATGGCTTTTACCAATTACCGTACAAACAGACCATGTATTCACCCTGCACACCCTAATTGACAACCAAACAAACCAAAACAAAGGCAAAGTCTTCTCATGCTTTGTTGATTTAAAAAAAGCCTTCGACTCAATCTGGCATGAGGGTCTGCTATACAAACTGATGGAAAGTGGTGTTGGGGGTAAAACATACGACTATTATAAAATCCATGTACACAAACAACAAGTGTGCGGTTAAAATTGGCAAAAAACACACACATTTCTTCACACAGGGTCGTGGGGTTAGACAGAGATGCAGCTTAAGCCCCACCCTCTTCAACATATATATCAACGAATTGGCGCGGGCACTAGAAAAGTCTGCAGCACCGGGCCTCCCCCTGCTAGAATCCGAAGTCAAATGTCTGCTGTTTGCTGATGATCTGGTGCTTCTGTCACCAACCAAGGAGGGCCTACAGCAGCACCTAGATCTTATGCACAGATTCTGTCAGACCTGGGCCCTGACAGTAAATCTCAGTAAGACCAAAATAATGGTGTTCCAAAAAAGGTCCAGTCACCAGGACCACAAATACAAATTCCATCTAGACACTGTTGCCCTAGAGCACACAAAAAACTATACATACCTTGCCTAAACATCAGCACCACAGGTAACTTCCACAAAGCTGTGAACGATCTGAGAGACAAGGCAAGAAGGGCATTCTATGCCATCAAAAGAAACATAAATTTCAACATACCAATTAGGATTGGCTAAAAATACTTGAATCAGTCATAGAAGACCATTGCCCTTTATGGTTGTGAGGCATGGGGTCCGCTCACCAACCAAGACTTCACAAAATGGGACAAACACCAAATTGAGACTCTGCACGCAGAATTCTGCAAAAAATGATCCTGTGTACACTTTGAACACCAAATAATGCATTGCAGAGCAGAATTAGGC
>NW_022264166.1:20968-33323 GCF_002021735.2 Oncorhynchus kisutch | reverse complement strand
TTGCAACGGCAGGGTTGTGGGTTCAATTCCCATGGGGGACCAGTATGAAAATGTATGTGCTCACTACTGTCGTCGCTAAATGACTAAAATGTCAATGTAAAATGTAGTCCAGTCACTACAAACAGAAGTAAAGATGTAACTACTGTCCTACAGTGACATCAAAATGACTGTTGTCGGGTAAAGAAGATGAGTTTTAGAGACTCAGATGTGGTTTGTTATTTTCTTTTGGCTTCTTCATTCTGTTTGTTTCCCCACTCGGAGGCGGTTAGGCTTCGTCATTGTGGCTTTCTCTTCCTCTCTCTCTCTCTCTTTCTCTCGTTCCTTCGACACTCCCTCATTCTAATGGCAGCAGCCAATGAGCACTCTTCCCCGGGGATACGAAAAAAATAAATAAACACAGCTTGTGGTAAGAGAGAGAGAGAGAGAAAAGCGTCCTCCGTTCCTCCTCCACCTTCACTCCCCTCTCCCTCATTTCCGGTGCCCTCTTTTTTTAATTTCTTTGTAGCCACCTGTGTGCGTCCAATATGGCCGCCTTTCTTCGCCGCAGCTAATCGATGGGCTCTTTATTGGGTTTGACTGTTTGGTCCAATATCTCATGGCCTCATCGCAGGCCGCCCCGGGGCCGGAGGATCCAGACTAATAACTCTAGTCAGTCTCAGGGGACTCGGTTGAGATCCAGAGATGAGGAGGAGAGATGATTAGTACTGAGATGTTATGTAGCTGGAGTTCCAGACCCTCTAACACAGAGCAGAACATTATCTTCCCCCTAAAGAAATCTAGCATCGCAATCCTCATACATCTTAATTGTGTCATTTGGCTACCATGGTGACACATGCTAAATCATTCATTCTCCCCCTCCGCTGTAAATCCAATCCAAGACATGTTCCTGTAACAGGGACTCTCTGGCAAGCCTTCATAAGTCACTATAGTGAAGTTGGCAGGGAACAGAGGCTCTGTAGACTGTAGGAGGGAAACATATGAGGAACACATAGAAACCAATATGTTTCCTGTATGTTTGTCTGTAGTTGTCGCGGGTCGATGGGCCCAGGGCCGCAGAGCCACGCTTCAATATGATGTCTGTTAAATCTGAAGAAAGAAGGTGGTTTGTTTGGACTGTAGCCTGTGGCTGTTTCTCAAATGGCATCCTATCCCCTATATAGTGCACTACATTTGACAAGGGCCCATAGGTCTCTGTTAGTGCACTATATAGGGAATAAGGTGTCACTTGGGATGCTACCAATGAATCCTCGATGCACTTTGAAGGTAAATGGAAGTCATGGTCACTCTGTGGTATGGTACACATAAACCCTGTACACACTGGCATTCTGTATTGCAGGGATATATTTAAGCAATAAGGCCAGAGGAGGTGTGGTATATGGTCAATATACCATGGCTAAGGGCTGTTCTTATGCACAACGCATCGAGGAGTGCCTGGACACAGCCCTTAGTCGTGGTATATTGGCCATATACCACAAACCCACGAGGTGCCTTATTGCTATTATAAACTGGTTACCAACGTAATTAGAGCAGTAAAAATACATGTTTTGTCATACCCGTGGTATAATGTCTGATATACCACGGCTGTCAGCCAATCAGCATTCAGGGCTCGAACCACCCAGTTTATAATGAGTGTTGCAGTGAATATACACTTCCACTGAGAATTTGGCATAGTCCTTGATACTGTCCCACTCCTTATGCAATGGTTGGGACTGTTGTACATTGTTGCACTATATAAAGTATGTGCATATCCAGGGCAAAAATAATACATCTCAATTGGGACTGGTGAACTGCTGCACTTAAACTGAGTTTGTACTTATCCATATAGTCTACTGTATACTGACTTAACACTTGTATTCATGGCAGTAAGTGTGCCATTATGCTGTAGGTGGAAGAATGTGCCCATTTGTGAGTCACGGGCTGAGATTTTTTTCTGAATGAAAGAGATTATCCCCCAGTCTCTTAGCCACACACACACACACACACACACACACACACACACACACACACACACACACACACACACACACACACACACACACACACACACACACACACACACACACACACAAACTTAGCTCAGTAACATACCTGACAGCTGGGACAAACCACTAGTTTGAGTGAAGTGAAGGCAAAACAGAGGTGAAACGAGACCAAATGAATTTGTGAAGGGAGAGTGCCACTTCAGCGTAAAGCTGTCATTACCACGGCTAGCGTACTCCCTCATAAATAGTTATAATGAGCTGCTTTCAGCAGCCAAATCATTCTCTATGTAACATGATGTAACGGGAGAGGAACAGTCCTCTTCTTGCTCTGATGTAACAGAGACGGTCCTCTTCCTCTGCGTCTGTCTGCTGATTTGATTCAAAACAGATGGAGTTTATCTGCAGGATTTTTTGGTCAGGCTTTTAATTTTCAGAAGACCCCACTTCTGCCACCAAAATGATGGTTCAATGGTTCACTAATACAGTAGCTTGGTGTCTGATATTCTATACCTTCTCCCCTTTCTGTTTTGTTGTCGGTACATGTTTGTTTGTTGCGAGTTTTCACTTGTAATCTTTTTCTCGTTCTCCATGGCTATTTGGCTTGAGTTCGCAGCGCAGTTGCATTTTATAAGCCAATGAAAATGTCAGGCACATTTCTCAGAGTGAAAAATACAATTTTGTGACAAACTGTAATCTTATACTTCAATGCGTCTTGGCTGTGTAGCACTGAGTAAAAACTATGATTATGGGTGCAGGGTTTAAATCGCTGGTGTGTCTGTGTGTCTGTCCCTCTATTTGTCAGGAAGTGGCAGGCTCAAACCCATCACGGAGGTCATATATCACCGCTTCATTGGCTAGGTTCAAGGACTTACTCTTGAACCTAGGTCTGCATGTTCATGAATGCGTTTGTTGATTCCCAGCACAGAGTAAACGGGAGAATTGAAAGGCACCAAACACCCACACAGTAACAACCAGCAACACAGCAATACGCAGCAACACCCAACAACAACACAACAACAACACAATAGCAACACCCAACAACACCCAACAAAACCCAACACAACAATCACAACACAACGGCAACACCCATCAACACCCAACAGCCCTACAACACCCAACAACACCACAGCAACACCACAGCAACACCCAACAACACAACAACACTAACAACACTCCCTCAGCTTATCTGTTATACAGGAAATACACTAGGATCACACTGACTAGTGTTGTCTTTCCTTATTCTGGATGATAGTGAATATTGGGTAACACTTCATTTGAACTCTATGTCATAACAGTGTCAAAGTATAGTCATAAACATGACTAATAATGGTCAGTGGTGGGCCAGGCTGAATTCAGGAGCTAATATGATTTTGTACTGTCCCCTCTCAGTTGGTATTGTTGACTGGGTCTGGTTGATTGGGTCCAACCAGACCAGTTCAGACAGGAGGTCTGGAGGGAGACCGTTTAGTGGACTGTAGTCTATGTCCCAACTGCCAGAAATATTCAGTCAACCCCATGGGCCTGTAGAGAACCCATCCGTTCAACAGTAAATCCACACACACATACTAGTCACGCTCAGCCATATGGTCCCCTGTGTGTGTGTGTGTGTGTGTGTGTGTGTGTGTGTGTGTGTGTGTGTGTGTGGTGTGTGTGTGTGTGTGTGTGTGTGTGTTGTGTGTGTGTGTGTGTGTGTGTGTGTGTGTGTGTGTGTGTGTGTGTGTGTGTGCATGCGTCTGCGGTGCGGGGAACTTGTGTCTATCTTCACGTCACAGGTAATTGCCTCCTATTCACAATGGCAAAACACACCAGACCCTCCTCACATGATATAGTCGGGAAATACTGTCTGTAGCCTACAAACACTCTCCATCACTGGGAAAGGCAACATTGGCTAATGTTGAGAATGGTGTGAATTAAAGTGGTACTTTCTGTTCATTACAAAACAAATTAGCCTAGAGAACATCTTTACCAACTACCAACAATGTCATTTTTCATCCGTTTAATGCCTCTCTTTGATGTGTTTTTAAGTAGGCTTACACTGGTGCAGATTTCACAGATGCCAAAACGTCATCCTATTCATCTACAATGTCTCTTCAATATCTTTGTTCATCTTCATTCTGGCTATAACATCCTTAGGTCACGTGGCCCATTGCCAGTCTGGGCCAGTCTGGGTAGTAGTCGGGGGGAATAGGGCGGCCATGATTTCTGAACACATACCCACATTTCTATGTTATAGTCTGCACTTGGCTCCCAGACTTTTCTATCCCCTTAATCCTCAAATTAATAAATGATGCTATATTTAAGAAAATGTGCTATAATGATCTCCAATTACACTTTTTGGGCCAGATAACAATGTGTCTTCATACCCATTTCAAACCCTTGCATTGCTAGGTTAATGCTAACACTAAAAGATAACACAGCTGCATTGGCCATAGACTGCATCACTAACTGCAGGCGAAATGCTATCGCTAGAAGCTAACACGGCTGCATTGTCTGTAGACTCTGTATGACTAACTGCAGAAGGTGAAATGCTATCGCTAGAAGCTAACACGGCTGCATTGTCTGTAGACTCTGTATGACTAACTGCAGAAGGTGAAATGCTATCGCTAGAAGCTAACACGGCTGCATTGTCTGTAGTCTCTGTATGACTAACTGCAGAAGGTGAAATGCTATTGATAAAAGCTAACACAAGCTTCCTATGGCTGGATACTGGCCCCTTTAATTTCAAAGGTAGACTTTGGGAGTTTTCTCCATCTGTTACTTTGCTTGCAGTTATATTTAAGTAGCTTGTCTGTTTTTTTAAGGCCTGTGGATTTCATGTTTCACGGTTGTGGTTTCTGACCAGGTCTGCTCTTCAAAGCTAACCTTGGCTAACCTTGCTAGCCAGGAAGTTGACTTTGCGTGTCTCGATCTTACTTGACAAAGCGTAAGTCAAACTCACTCTGCTCTGGATAGTGTAACTCTTTTCGTTATTTTCTTGGTTACAAATGAACAAAAGGTGGAATTCCTGAATAACATTGTGCCTCTTGTAGCTACAGAACACTAGTAACGTTAGTAAAGATACTCGTTTTTGTGAGGACTGTATCTGAATGCTCTCTTTGGGTCAAGTTGATTTCATCATGTACTTCAATTATACAAATGGTATATTTTCATACTTCTTGTTCCTAAGGCTAGTGTCAAATTGCTTTTATTATGTTGCTACAAATGAGATAAGCGTGGAACTGCTAAAAATGTCTATTAGGCTTCTCAGAGCATTGGGGAGAGCTACAAACTGTAGTGTGTGTGTGTATCCATACATGTGTGTGTGTGTGTATCCATACATGTGTGTGTAGAGTGTGTGTGTGTGTATCCATACATGTGTGTGTAGAGTGTGTGTGTGTGTGTATCCATACATGTGTGTGTAGAGTATCTGAAAGGCTCTTTCAGCAGGACCATGGTGATGGTGTTTAGCCCTTCTTCCCCCACCTCTCCTGGGACTTGTCTATGAAGCAATCCCAGTTTTCCCTCTCCTCTCCTCTCCTCTCCTCTCCTCTCCTCTCCTCTCCTCTCCTCTCCTCTCCTCTCCTCTCCTCTCCTCTCCTCTCCTCTCCTCTCCTCTCCTCTCCTCTCCTCTCCTCTCCTCTCCTCTCCTCTCTGCTCCGCTGCATCCATATAGCACTAATGATTATGGAAGTGGACAGTTTTTTAATGCAGTAATGTCATCAGTGCCGCCATTTGATTGCAGGTCCAATGCACTTGACGGCGCCCGCAAATGCATCTAATGCCCACGTTCTGCAGAGTAGTCCAGTGGATCCATATTCAGAACACACAGCAGAGGTTGGTTAGGTGTGTGGAGCCTCACATTTTGGAGTGTGTCGTCATGGGTTCTGGTTTGTGTCAGACATCCATACCATTTGACATTTTCCACGTTTGAAGTCGTACTCAAGAGCACTAACTCCAAATGGCATCCAAGTGTCTCAGAACTGCAAAGAAGCCGAGATTAGCCTTTGTTTATTTTTCGTGGTTGGGATTCGGGCAACCCTAGGGGCTGTCACTGGCTTCCACCAAAAGCCAGATCTACAGCAGAGAATCTAGAAATGGCTCCCTGCTTTAATTAAAATCTCTCTTTCTCCTTACTTGCTAGACTCATAGTTTAGGGAGACCATGGCAACCCAGACCCACAATGCCCTGGGGGTGCCCTCTCAGCCATGGCTTTGTCTTTGGCTGCATCTGAAATGATACCATATTCCTTATGTAGTGCACTACTTTTGACCAGAGCCCTACATTCAAAGGTAGTGCACTATATAGGTAATAGCATGCCACTTCAGACCCACCCCTTGTCCAGTGAGGGTTCAGGGAACATGTCACCTGACCCAGTCAGGCCAGGGCCCGGTCAGTCAGTCATCCGCTGCGTCCCTCGGTCCTTACAGTCCAGTGGAGCGCCCCTCGCCCTGGTGCAGCTAAAACAACACGCTGCAGCCAGTCTGAATAATATAAGGGACTGAATGGTTCACACTCACACACACGGTGGACATGTGGGGTCTGGACATGAGGCGACGAGGTGTAAGACGAGTGTTTGTGTTTGTTTTTATGTCTACGTAGTGGTACACGTCATGCGCAATATGTATCGTTATCCGAGTAACTTCGAGGGTATGTGAGAATGTGTGTATTAGAATATGTGCGACTTTTGCGTACGAGTCTGTGTGGGTGGGTGTTGGTAACGGTATGTCTGGGGACCTACCACCACAGTCCCTGATGCTCCCACAGAACACATCCCCAGACCCTCTCCCTCTCTCTCTCCTTCTACATCTCTCTATCCCCTCTCTCTCTCCTCCCATCTTCCCTTCCTGCAGTTCATATTTCAGTTTGCTCGCAGGTCCGTGCCAGACGGAAATTTGCTGAGGCTGCAGGAGCCCCCTCGGAGGCCACACGGAGGAGGGACAGGAGGGGAACAATCGGGCCCAGTCCTCACTCTCTCTCTCTCTCTCGTTCTCTCTCTCTCTCCGTCTCGCTCTCCCCAGCCTGCCAGGCTGCACAGGTCCTCAGGGTGACTCGCTGTTGGCTCAGGACACAAAATCCCCCCCGAATACCTCCCCCCACCCTGCTCCTCCTCTCCCTCCCTCCTTCCCTCCCTTTAACTCCCCGGGGTGGGACGGTGAGGCCATCCAGTCATACGCTGTCCATCAGCGTGTGTTTACTCTCGATGTGACAGGGCCGACACATCTGGAGTGCATATTCAGGTTCCCTCTCTCTCTCTCTCTCCCTCCCTTCCTCTCTCTCTCGCTCTCTTTCTCCCTCCCTCTCTCTCTCTCTGTCTCCTCCCCTCTCTCTCGCTCTCCTCAGTGCCACTAGGCACATTCCGCCAGATCATTTCAGCCCCCGTTGTTATGGCGATTGTCTCTCCCCTCCAGTGATTTTCAAGTTGCATGACAGAAATTGCTGGAGCTAACCAGGAGTGCAGGGGTGTGCAGGGGGAGGTTAGGGGAAAGAGGGCGAACGGGAGGAGGAGGGGGACAAAAGTCAAGGGAGATCAGGAGAGAGGAGAAGAGGAGGAAAGGAGGGGGGCACGTTTTTTTTTCTTCTTTCAGAGAGCAAACTAATTACAGTTTGAGTTCTTCCATTCTTCCCTCTCTCCGTTCAGACACCCTGGCTTGTGGTCTAATGAAGTGACACTCTTTTTCTCTCTCTCTCTTTCTCTCTCCCTCCTTTGCTCTCTCACTCATCTTTCTCCCCCTTCCTTTCCCCTAACATTCCTGTGCTGGTGTGTGACTGTGACGGCTTGTCATCTCCCTGGAATGTCCTTCTCTCCCACCTCGTTCCCTGTTTCACGGGAAGCATTCGTTCCTGGGTTTCCGACCCTCACACTCACTCACACACTGAAACGCTAGCTCTTTGAAAACGTGTGCGGACCAACCCACACACACTCACCTCAACTCCTCTTACACACACTGAAACGCTAGCTCTTTGAAAACGTGTGCTAGCAGATGGTGTCCATTCGGCTGCATTCTTACCATTGGCTGGGGTCCACAACAAGCAGAGAGATCCACAGATCTGTTGTCCACGGGTTGTTTCTCAACTGGAGAAAAGTGTTCTCGTTATTTTATCTCGTGTTGCCTGTGGTAGGAAAACGGGACCATTTAGTGTATTCTGGTAGACCGGAGGAATTCTCATGATTACGTTAATGACAAAATGGGGTTTACCAAAAGCAGCTTATAAATGAAAACTGTTGTTTCACACAAACTGTGTGTGTTTTGTAGCTTGTCCGACACAGGTCCTAGTAGCCACACGTTTGACATTTCATTTAGAATTTTATTAAATAGATGTTAGCAATTACCATTCTTTGTCTAACAGAGCACAGACAGTGACAGTTGTTTTTAATCAGACATGATGTGTTGTGTGAGGCTCTCTCCCATTTCTCTCATGTTCAACAGTACAGTATCTGGATGGAATTCTTTCTCTATTTCTATCATGTGACTTTTAATGAAGACAAGATCTTTGCTTTAGATAATTACTAGGCCCTGATGCAGGGCCTGTTTCCTACTGTACATGCAGACATATGGAGACACATGTTTCCTACTGTACATGCAGACATATAGAGACACATGTTTCCTACTGTACATGCAGACATATAGAGACACATGTTTCCTACTGTACATGCAGACATATAGAGACACATGTTTCCTACTGTACATGCAGACATATAGAGACACATGTTTCCTACTGTACATGCAGACATATTGAGACACATGATTCCTACTGTACATGCAGACATATGGAGACACATGTTTCCTACTGTACATGCAGACATATTGAGACACATGATTCCTACTGTACATGCAGACATATGGAGACACATGTTTCCTACTGTACATGCAGACATATGGAGACACATGTTTCCTAATGTACATGCAGACATATGGAGACACATGTTTCCTACTGTACATGCAGACATATGGAGACACATGTTTCCTACTGTACATGCAGACATATGGAGACACATGTTTCCTACTGTACATGCAGACATATGGAGACACATGTTTCCTAATGTACATGCAGACATATGGAGACACATGTTTCCTACTGTACATGCAGACATATGGAGACACATGTTTCTTACTGTACATGCAGACATATAGAGACACATGTTTCCTACTGTACATGCAGACATATGGAGACACATGTTTCCTACTGTACATGCAGACATATGGAGACACATGTTTCCTACTGTACATGCAGACATATGGAGACACATGTTTCCTACTGTACATGCAGACATATGGAGACACATGTTTCCTACTGTACATGCAGACATATAGAGACACATGTTTCCTACTGTACATGCAGACATATGGAGACATGTTTCCTACTGTACATGCAGACATATGGAGACACATGTTTCCTACTGTACATGCAGACATATGAAGAGGCAGGCAGGACGTTAGGTCTAATGGTATACAGGAACATGTTGGACTCATTCGCTGAGTAGCAGAGATCCAATGGAAGTCAATAATGACAATGAAGTGGTGGCTGGGGGGGTAGTGTGTATGTGTGTTGGGAGGGTTCTGTGTGTGTGTGTGTAGTTTTGGGGGAAAGGGGGTACCTTTTGAGTCCCTTAATTGACATGATCTCCTGGAACGACAACAGCTGTGTGTGTGTGTGTGTGTGTGTGTGTGTGTATGTGGTCTCATATTTATTCAGCTCAACGCCTGGATGAGCAGGACTTATCCTCTGTCCTGATTACCCTGCCTGCCCTGCCACCATTAATCCTTCAGAGACCCTGGCCCTCTATCACCAGTCTCTAACACACACACAGACTAACAGACAGACATTCCCCCGTACTCTCTCTTTTTCTCTCTGTCTCTGGTTAGTCCTGAGGGCAGAGATGAGAGGTAGTGTGTGTGTGTGTGCATCTTCTCTCTGTCACCTGGCCCTCCAGGCCCCT
Source organism: Oncorhynchus kisutch (assembly GCF_002021735.2). Taxonomy (NCBI): domain Eukaryota; kingdom Metazoa; phylum Chordata; class Actinopteri; order Salmoniformes; family Salmonidae; genus Oncorhynchus; species Oncorhynchus kisutch. The sequence goes on along the minus strand of NW_022264166.1, from coordinate 23,423 downwards.
GCTAGGCATCCCTAGGGGCCCCCATTCCCTCTAATGCAACGCACAACATTTTTGTGTGTGAGTGTGTTTGCACGTAGCTACCCTCCTGATGTTCCTCTCCCATATCACCCATCCTTTTCTTTGGTAGAGACACAGTCTTAAGTAGCCAGAGCCCAAGCTGTGTGTGTGTCTCTGTCTCTCCTACTCAGGACACCGGTGATCCTTCAATAACAGCCATCACAGCCAAGACATAATATTGAACATGGCCACATTCCCTCTACCTGCTCTGTGCCCGTTTATCAATTATTGAAATGAGAAAGTAAAAACATATTGTACTGGTAAGTCGGCTCTTTGTTTCTGGCTCGCTACGAGCACGAGCACTTGAGACACACACACACACACACACACACACACACACACACACACACACACACACACACACACACACACACACACACACACACACACACACACACACACACACACAGTTGATGGAGGCTGGCGTTCCCCCACCCCAACTTTCACCAGCACTACTTCAGGCCTCTTGACTGAAGGTCAAGGAGCGGGTTGTTTAGTTGTGGTGGCTGTATGTAAAGAACCCAGGGGGATCCAGCAGCCTGTTATGACTCTGATGGAAGGATGGTGGGAGCCGGTGCCAAAGCCCTTTTCAATGTACACAGAAGGGGAGGAGGGGAGGAGAGGAAGGGAGGGAGAGGGAAGAAGGGGAGAGGAGAGGGAGGTTTGGGACCAGCTCATTATAAACAGTAGCTCAGGGAAGAGTGCATTGGGGAAAGGGTCTGGCAAGAGATAGCCTTATAGTGGATTAGTGTATATTTTGAAAAATATATGTCACACAAGTATTGTGGTATATACTGTGTGTATGATGCAAACAATGGGGAGAAAAGCATTGGGAAAGAACATGGGGCTCACTAGATTTATATTCTGAACATAGTGTGTAGCATACTGTGTGTAGCATACTGTGTGTAGCATACTGTGTGTCGCATACTGTGTGTAGCGTACTGTGTGTAGCGTACTGTGTGTAGTGTACTGTGTGTAGCATACTGTGTGTAGCGTACTGTGTGTAGCATACTGTGTGTAGCATACTGTGTGTCGCATACTATGTGTAGCGTACTGTGTGTAGCATACTGTGTGTAGCATACTGTGTGTAGCATACTGTGTGTAGCATACTGTGTGTAGCATACTGTGTGTTGCATACTATGTGTAGCGTACTGTGTGTAGCGTACTGTGTGTAGCGTACTGTGTGTAGCGTACTGTGTGTCGCTTACTATGTGTAGCGTACTGTGTGTAGCGTACTGTGTGTAGCGTACTGTGTGTAGCGTACTGTGTGTAGCATACTGTGCCACACAATGTAAGACCTACAGGATGTTGAGAACCTATTATGTGAAAGAAATCACCTGAGATGTCTTCTCTGTCCATAAATGTTCTGTGTGTGTGTGTTCCTGCCATTTCAAATGTTGGCAGGGAGATGAAACGCCTGTTGACACAGTGTTCTCTTTCCCCTGTTGCTTTTCCTCTCCTCTGTGTTGGAAGTGACCACAGGACCACCTGATAGACACACACACACACACTCCATCCCCTTCTCCTGCCAGCGCTCCAGCTCTCTCCACTGTCCCTGTCTTCTCCTTTTTCCCATAACAAATAACACGGCAGGAAATCCCCCGAACCTCCCGCATCTCTGTCCCTTATGGCCCAGACTAGTCTCCTGCTCAGAAGGACTCCCCTCCTAAAGAGTCCAACATCTCTGGGAATGTTCCTTATGGCCCAGCCTAGTCCCCTGCTCAGAAGGACTCCCCTCCTGAAGAGTCCAACATCTCTGGGAATGTTCCTTATGGCCCAGCCTAGTCCCCTGCTCAGAAGGACTCCCCTCCTGAAGAGTCCAACATATCTGTTCCTTATGGCCCAACCTAGTCCCCTGCTCAGAAGGACTCCCCTCCTAAAGAGTCCAACATCTCTGGGAGTGTTCTTATGGCCCAGCTTCGTCTCCTGCTCAGAAAGACTCCCCTCCTAAAGAGTCCAACATCTCTGGGAATGTTCCTTATGGCCCAGCCTAGTCCCCTGCTCAGAAGGACTCCCCTCCTGAAGAGTCCAACATCTCTGGGAATGTTCCTTATGGCCCAGCCTAGTCCCCTGCTCAGAAGGACCCCCCTCCTGACGAGTCCAACATCTCTGTTCCTTATGGCCCAGCCTAGTCCCCTGCTCAGAAGGACTCCCCTCCTGAAGAGTCCAACATCTCTGTTCCTTATGGCCCAACCTAGTGCCCTGCTCTGAAGGACTCCCCTCCTGTAGAGTCCAACATCTCTGTTCCTTATGGCCCAACCTAGTCTCTTGCTCAGAAGGACTCCCCTCCTGAAGAGTCCAACATCTCTGTTCCTTATGGCCCAACCTAGTGCCCTGCTCAGAAGGACTCCCCTCCTGAAGAGTCCAACATCTCTGTTCCTTATGGCCCAGCCTAGTC
>NW_022264166.1:5000-18368 GCF_002021735.2 Oncorhynchus kisutch | reverse complement strand
TCTCTCTCTGTCTCTTCTCTCTCTCTCTCTCTCTCTCTCTTTCTTGCCCCCTCCCTCTCTCTCTCTCTCTCTCTCTCTCTCTCTCTGTCTCTCTCTCTCTGTCTCTCTCTCTCTGTCTCTCTCTTTCTTGCCCCCTCCCTCTCTCTGTCTCTCTCTTTCTCTCTCTCTCTCTTTCTCTCTCTCTCTTCTCTCTCTCTCTCTCTCTCTCTCTGTCTCTCTTTCTTGCCCCCTCCCTCTCTCTGCCTCTCTCTCTGTCTCTCTCTTTCTTGCCCCCTCCCTCTCTCTGTCTCTCTCTCTGTCTCTCTCTCTGTCTCTCTCTTTCTTGCCCCCTCCCTCTCTCTGTCTCTCTCTCTGTCTCTCTCTCTGTCTCTCTCTTTCTTGCCCCCTCCCTCTCTCTGTCTCTCTCTCTGTCTCTCTCTTTCTTGCCCCCTCCCTCTCTCTGCCTCTCTCTCTGTCTCTCTCTTTCTTGCCCCCTCCCTCTCTCTGCCTCTCTCTGTCTCTCTCTTTCTTGCCCCCTCCCTCTCTCTGCCTCTCTCTCTGTCTCTCTCTTTCTTGCCCCCTCCCTCTCTCTGCCTCTCTCTCTGTCTCTCTCTTTCTTGCCCCCTCCCTCTCTCTGTCTCTCTCTCTGTCTCTCTCTTTCTTGCCCCCTCCCTCTCTCCCCTTTCCTTCCCTGGTTGTTTTGCTCCTGTCCCCTGTTTGTCCACATTCCTTTCACTAGGATACCTCACTGCCAGTCTTAGGGGTGTGTCTCCTGACCGCGCCTCTGGACACTTTATTAAAGTGTATTTTAATTTACCCCCGTGTTGCTAGTACCCCCTCTCCCACAGAGGTGCCCCCTCTCTCCCCCAAACAGGGCTTATTAACTCCTGTCTGTCTCTCAGAGAGTACACACACACACACACAGACAATGCTTCCCAACAACATTCCTCACTGTGATATACACACGCACACAGTCTGATATACACACACACACACACAGTCTGACATACACTCACACACAGTCTGACATATACACACACTCACACAGAGTCTGACACATACACAGTCTGACATACACTCACACACAGTCTGACACACTCAGTCTGACATACACACACAGTTTGACATACACACACACACACACACAGTCTGACACACATAGTCTGACACACACACATACACAGTCTGACATACACACACGGTCTGACATACACACACAATCTGACATACACACATACACAGTCTGACATACACACACAGTCTGACATACACACACAGTCTGACCTACACACACAGTCTGACATACACACACACACACACACAGTCTGACACACACATAGTCTGACATACACACACACAGTCTGACATACACACACAGTCTGACATACACACACAGTCTGACATACACACACAGTCTGACACACATAGTCTGAGACACACACACACACACACACACACACACACAGTCTGACACACACACGGTCTGACATACACACACACAGTCTGACATACACACACAGTCTGACATACACACACAGTCTGACACACATAGTCTGAGACACACACACACACACACACACACACACACACACACACACACACACACAGTCTGACATACACACACAGTCTGACATACACACACAGTCTGACACACACACACTCAGTCTGGCCTACACACACAGTCTGACATACACACACAGTCTGACATACACACACACAGTCTGACATACACACACACAGTCTGACATACACACACAGTCTGACATACACACACAGTCTGACATACACACACAGTCTGACACACACAGTCTGACATACACACACACAGTCTGACACACACACACACAGTCTGACATACACAAACAGTCTGACATACACACATGCACAGTCTGACATACACACACAGTCTGACATACACACACAGTCTGACACACATAGTCTGAGACACACACACACACACACAGTCTGACATACACAAACAGTCTGACATACACACACACACAATCTGACATACACACACACACACACACACAGTCTGACACACATAGTCTGACACACACACACACACACACACACACACAGTCTGACATACACACACAGTTTGACATACACACACACACACACACAGTCTGACACACATACACAGTCTGACATACACACACGGTCTGACATACACACACAATCTGACATACACACATACACAGTCTGACATACACACACAGTCTGACATACACGCACAGTCTGACCCTACACACACAGGTCTAACCTACACACACACACACACACACACACACACACACACACACACACACACACACACACACACACACAGTCTGACATACACACACAGCCTGACTTACACACACGACACACACACACAATCTGACCTACACACACACACACACCCACACACAGTCTGACCTACACACACACACACACACACACACACAGTCTGACCTACACACACAGTCTGACCCACACATACACACACACAGTCTGACACACACACACAGTCTGACATACATTCTCAGATTCACACACAAATCTGCAGACTGGACAAAACAACCACTCCACTCCCTGTTTTTATTTGAGTGTCTGGCACGATTCCATTACAATAAGTTACCCTAGCCTCCCAGTACAGAATGACAGTAAAACAACACCTCTCTCTCTCTATCTCTCTCTCTCTCTCTCTCTCTCTCTCTGTCCCTCTCTCTCTCTTTGTCCCTCTCTGTCCGTACCTCTCTGTCCTTCTCTCTCTCTGTCCCTCTCTCTCTTAGTCCCTCTATCTCTGGGGCCCTCAACCCAGAACACAGAGAGTGTTTGTGGTGTGTGTGGGTGTGTGTTTGTGTGTGTGTACCAGAGACAAAGCTGGTTTACATTTGACACTTGTGAGTAGCTTGAGAAAAATGTATTACACAGAGGACCAGGGCCAGGGGTGGATGAGAGGAGGGAGAGAGACGATGGGGGCGAGGGGGAGGGAGAGAGACACTATGGGGGAGAGAGAGAGATGATGGGGGAGGGAGAGAGGGAGACGATGGGGGAGAGGGGGAGGGGAGAGAGACGATGGGGAGAGGGCGAGATGGGGAGGGAGAAAGAGAGACGATGGGGGAGGGAGAGAGAGAGACGATGGGGGAGAGGGGGGGGGAAAGAGACGATGGGGGAGAGGGGGAGGGGAGAGAGAGAGACAATGGGGGAGAGGGGGAGGGAGAGAGGAGAGCGAGAGACGATGGGGGAGAGGGGGAGGGAGAGAGAGAGACGATGGGGGAGAGGTGGGAGGGAGAGAGGAGAGGGGGAGGGAGAGAGAGACGAGGGGGAGGGAGAGAGAGACGATGGGGAGAGGGGGAGGGAGAGAGAGACGATGGGGGAGAGGGGGAGGGAGAAAGAGCGATGGGGGAGAGGGGGAGGGAGAGAGAGAGACGATGGGGGAGAGGGGGAGGGAGAGAGAGAGAGACGATGGGGGAGAGGGGGAGGGAAAGAGAGCGACGATGGGGGAGAGGGGGGAGGGAGAGAGAGAGAGAGACAATGGGGGAGAGGGGGAGGGAGAGAGAGCGAGAGACGATGGGGGAGAGGGGGAGGGAGAGAGAGAGAGACGATGGGGGAGAGGGGAGGGTGTGAGAGAGAGACGATGGGGGGAGAGGGGGGAGGGAGAGAGAGAGAGAGCCCCAGGACAGCAGCACAATTAGACCCAACCAAATCATGAGAAAACAAAAAGATAATTACTTGACACATTGGAAAGAATTAACAAAAAACAGAGCAAACTAGAATGCTATTTGGCCCTACACAGAGAGTACACAGCGGCAGAATACCTGACCACTGTGACTGACCCAAAATTAAGGAAAGCTTTGACAATGTACAGACTCAGTGAGCATAGCCTTGCTATTGAGAAAGGCCGCCGTAGGCAGACATGGCTCTCAAGAGAAGACAGGCTATGTGCTCACTGCCCACAAAATGAGGTGGAAACTGAGCTGCACTTCCTAACCTCCTGCCCAATGTATGACCATATTAGAGAGACATACAGTGCCTTGCGAAAGTATTCGGCCCCCTTGAACTTTGCAACCTTTTGCCACATTTCAGGCTTCAAACATAAAGATATAAAACTGTATTTTGGGACACAAGTGGGACACAATCATGAAGTGGAGCGACATTTATTGGATATTTCAAACATTTTTAACAAATCAAAAACTGAAAAATTGGGCGTGCAAAATTATTCAGCCCCTTTACTTTCAGTGCAGCAAACTCTCTCCAGAAGTTCAGTGAGGATCTCTGAATGATCCACTGTTGACCTAAATGACTAATGATGATAAATACAATCCACCTGTGTGTAATCAAGTCTCCGTATAAATGCACCTGCACTGTGATAGTCTCAGAGGTTTAAGAAGTTTAAAGCCGGATTTGGATACAAAAAGATTTCCCAAGCTTTAAACATCCCAAGGAGCACTGTGCAAGCGATAATATTGAAATGGAAGGAGTATCAGACCACTGCAAATCTACCAAGACCTGGCCGTCCCTCTAAACTTTCAGCTCATACAAGGAGAAGACTGATCAGAGATGCAGCCAAGAGGCCCATGATCACTCTGGATGAACTGCAGAGATCTACAGCTGAGGTGGGAGACTCTGTCCATAGGACAACAATCAGTCATATATTGCACAAATCTGGCCTTTATGGAAGAGTGGCAAGAAGAAAGCCATTTCTTAAAGATATCCATAAAAAGTGTCGTTTAAAGTTTGCCACAAGCCACCTGGGAGACACACCAAACATGTGGAAGAAGGTGCTCTGGTAAGATGAACCCAAAATTGAACTTTTTGGCAACAATGCAAAACGTTATGTTTTTTGGCGTAAAAGCAACACAGCTCATCACCCTGAACACACCATCCCCACTGTCAAACATGGTGGTGGCAGCATCATGGTTTGGGCCTGCTTTTCTTCAGCAGGGACAGGGAAGATGGTTAAAATTGATGGGAAGATGGATGGAGCCAAATACAGGACCATTCTGGAAGAAAACCTAATGGAGTCTGCAAAAGACCTGAGACTGGGACGGAGATTTGTCTTCCAACAAGACAATGATCCAAAACATAAAGCAAAATCTACAATGGAATGGTTCAAAAATAAACATATCCAGGTGTTAGAATGGCCAAGTCAAAGTCCAGACCTGAATCCAATCGAGAATCTGTGGAAAGAACTGAAAACTGCTGTTCACAAATGCTCTCCATCCAACCTCACTGAGCTCGAGCTGTTTTGCAAGCAGGAATGGGAAAAAATGTCAGTCTCTCAATGTGCAAAACTGATAGAGACATAACCCAAGCGACTTACAGCTGTAATCGCAGCAAAAGGTGGTGCTACAAAGTATTAACTTAAGGGGGCTGAATAATTTTGCACACCCAATTTTTCAGTTTTTGATTTGTTAAAAAAGTTTGAAATATCCAATAAATGTCGTTCCACTTCATGATTGTGTCCCACTTGTTGTTGATTCTTCACAAAAAAATACAGTTTTATATCTTTATGTTTGAAGCCTGAAAAGGTCGCAAAAAGGTCAAGGGGGCAGAATACTTTCGCAAGGCACTGTATTCCCTCAGATTACACAGATCCACAAAGAATTCGAAAACAAATCCAATTTTGATAAACTCCCATATCTACTGAGTGAAATTCCACAGTGTGCCATCACAGCAGCAAGATTTGTGACCTGTTGCCACGAGAAAAGGGCAACCAGTGAAGAACAAACACCATTGTAAATACAACCCATACGATGGGGGAGAGGGGGAGGGAGGGAGAGGGAGAGACAATGGGGAGAGGGGGAGAGGGGGTGGGAGAGAGAGAGACGATGGGGGAGAGGGGGTGGGAGAGAGCGAGACGATGGGGGAGAGGGGGGAGGTAGGGAGAGAGAGAGCGAGAGAGAGAGAGAGAGAGAGAGAGACGATGGGGGAGAGGGGGGAGGGAGAGAGGGAGAGAGAGAGACGATGGGGGAGAGGGGGGAGGTAGAGAGGGAGAGAGAGAGATGATGGGGGAGAGGGGGGAGGTAGAGAGGGAGAGAGAGAGATGATGGGGGAGAGGTTGGAGGTAGAGAGGGAGAGAGAGAGATGATGCGGGAGAGGGGGAGGTAGAGAGGGAGAGAGAGAGACTATGGGGGAGAGGGGGGGGGTAGAGAGAGAGAGACGATGGGGGAGAGGGGGTGGGAGAGGGAGAGCGAGAGAGGGAGAGGGAGGGAGAGACAATGGGGAGAGGGGGTGGGAGAGGGAGAGACAATGGGGAGAGGGGGTGGGAGAGAGAGAGACGATGGGGGAGAGGGGGAGGGAGGGAAAGAGAGACGATAGGGGGGAGGTAGGGAGGGAGAGAGAGAGACGAGGGGGGAAGTAGGGAGAGGGGAGAGAGAGACGATGGGGAGAGGGGGAGGGAGGGAGGGAGGGAGAGAGGGAGAGAGAGAGAGACGATGGGGAGAGGGGGAGGGAGAGGGAGAGAGGGAGAGACGATAGGGGAGAGGGGGAGGGAGGGAGAGAGAGAGATGAGAGGGGGAGGGAGGGAGAGAGAGAGAAGATGGGGGAGAGGGGGAGGGAGGGAGAGAGACAATGGGGGAGGGAGGGAGCAAGGGAGGGAGGGAGGTAGGGAGGGAGCAAGGGACGCAGCTGTAGAGGATTAGTGCCCAGAGCGGAGGGTTGGTGCCTGGGTCCAGGAATGCACCACAACACCCACACCCCCCTGAGAGGGCGGGGGAGGTTAGGGGTATAGGGCACAGAGTTGTCTTGGGGGTCCCTCTCTTCCACTCACAGTGAGGTCAAAGGCCAGCCTGTGTGTGTGTGTGTGTATGTGTCAGCATGTGTCAGGGACTGACTGGACACAGATTCACCTCTCACATCTCTCTCTCTCTCTCTCTCTCTCTCTCTCTCTCTCTCTCTCCTGCTCCCTCTCGCTCCCTCTCGCTACTTGAGCCCTTTGGCAGTGATCATCCCTAGTTCACAAGACCCCTTCCTCCTTCCTCTCTCTCCGTGTCACATTCTTTGTCTTGTGAGCCGGTGTGATTTATGTCTTGACACAGGAAACAGCCTGGTAATTGCATGCTACAGTCAGGAACGCCGAACCGGGAGGTGGGACATCCATCAAACGTCTGGCCGTGTCATACTGTTATGGATCAATATTTCTCTACCATCTCTAACCGTAACCCCCCCTGCCCCGCCCAGCCGCCACACCACACCTAGCCGACAGCTAAACACACCGTTTAAACAGGTTTTTATCTGTTGAACAGATGTAACTCTGACTGGCTATGGATTCATGGGATATCTGTAGTTACTTGTGTCCATGTTGATAGATAGTTGTTGGAAATGTTGATTGATTAGTGTTTAAATATGAGTTTAGTGGGGTTCTCTTTTCAGTGACCCTGAGTGTATGTAGTATTCTCTCATAAGTGACCTCCCCGCCTTTTAAACCATCAGGCCCCTCTCCTTGGTTTGTCCGCTCCTGCCTTCAGCTCCTGTCACTCCTGTGTCTCCCACGTCTACGGTCGTTGGGGGCAACCCCACTGCTTTCCCCCGCGGACGTGTTCAACGGTGCCGCACTGATCCCCATCTCCGCCTGACAACGTCCTCAACGAGGTGACCGTGGCGTTACCGCTACAGCCTCGTCGTCACGGTGATAGCCTGGCAGTCTGTCCGTCTCGTGTCTCATCCATTTTGAAACCACTCCACCTGTTTCGGACGATTACCCCGCGTCCGTCCACCCGTCCACCCGTCCGTCCCTGCCCTTAACTCCCTTCCCCTATTTTCTATTCTCTTCCAGCCACTTAAGTCGTGATGCGCTAAAAGGATGTTTTCTCCATCCAGCCTGCAGCACCATTATTACACACTTGTTGTTTTGTCCACAGCCCATAAAAAGACTGTGTGTGCGTGTGTGTGTGCGTGTGTGTGTGTGCGTGTGTGTGTGTGCTTGTGTGTGTGTGTGAACCAGACCAGACACTATCCTTCAGTGGAATTTGCCGTAAGTGGGGGGGACGTCAATTTAGGGTCTGCATGTGTTGGCCTGGGCCTTTTACTGTGTAGACTCTCAGCCACTAGTGGCCTGGGCCTTTTACTGTGTAGACTCTCAGCCACTCTAGTGGTCTTGGCCTTTTACTATGTAGACTCTCAGCCACTCTAGTGGTCTGGGCCTTTTACTGTGTAGACTCTCAGCCACTCTAGGGGTCTGGGCCTTTTACTGTGTAGACTCTCAGCCACTCTAGTGGTCTTGGCCTTTTACTGTGTAGACTCTCAGCCACTCTAGGGGTCTGGGCCTTTTACTGTGTAGACTCTCAACCACTCTAGTGGTCTTGGCCTTTTACTGTGTAGACTCTCAGCCACTCTAGTGGTCTGGGCCTTTTACTGTGTAGACTCTCAGCCACTCTAGTGGTCTGGGCCTTTTACTGTGTAGACTCTCAGCCACTCTAGTGGTCTGGGCCTTTTACTGTGTAGACTCTCAGCCACTCTAGGGGTCTGGGCCTTTTACTGTGTAGACTCTCAGCCACTCTAGGGGTCTGGGCCTTTTACTGTGTAGACTCTCAGCCACTCTAGTGGCCTGGGCCTTTTACTGTGTAGACTCTCAGCCACTAGTGGCCTGGGCCTTTTACTGTGTAGACTCTCAGCCACTCTAGTGGTCTGGGCCTTTTACTGTGTAGACTCTCAGCCACTCTAGTGGCCTGGGCCTTTTACTGTGTAGACTCTCAGCCACTAGTGGCCTGGGCCTTTTACTGTGTAGACTCTCAGCCACTCTAGTGGTCTGGGCCTTTTACTGTGTAGACTCTCAGCCACTCTAGTGGTCTGGGCCTTTTACTGTGTGGACTCTCAGCCACTCTAGTGGTCTGGGCCTTTTACTGTGTAGACTCTCAGCCACTCTAGTGGTCTGGGCCTTTTACTGTGTAGACTCTCAGCCACTCTAGTGGTCTGGGCCTCTTACTGTGTAGACTCTCAGCCACTCTAGTGGTCTGGGCCTTTTACTGTGTAGACTCAGCCACTCTAGTGGTCTGGGCCTTTTACTGTGTAGACTCTCAGCCACTCTAGGGGTCTGGGCCTTTTACTGTGTAGACTCTCAGCCACTCTAGTGGTCTGGGCCTTTTACTGTGTAGACTCTCAGCCACTCTAGGGGTCTGGGCCTTTTACTGTGTAGACTCTCAGCCACTCTAGTGGTCTGGGCCTTTTACTGTGTAGACTCTCAGCCACTCTAGTGGTCTGGGCCTTTTACTGTGTAGACTCTCAGCCACTCTAGTGGTCTGGGCCTTTTACTGTGTAGACTCTCAGCCACTCTAGTGGTCTGGGCCTTTTACTGTGTAGACTCAGCCACTCTAGTGGTCTGGGCCTTTTACTGTGTAGACTCTCAGCCACTCTAGGGGTCTGGGCCTTTACTGTGTAGACTCTCAGCCACTCTAGTGGTCTGGGCCTTTTACTGTGTAGACTCTCAGCCACTCTAGTGGCCTGGGCCTTTTACTGTGTAGTTTCTCAGCCACTAGTGGCCTGGGCCTTTTACTGTGTAGACTCTCAGCCACTCTAGTGGTCTGGGCCTTTTACTGTGTAGACACTCAGCCACTCTAGTGGCCTGGGCCTTTTACTGTGTAGACTCTCAGCCACTAGTGGCCTGGGCCTTTTACTGTGTAGACTCTCAGCCACTCTAGTGGTCTGGGCCTTTTACTGTGTAGACTCTCAGCCACTCTAGTGGTCTGGGCCTTTTACTTTGTAGACTCTCAGCCACTCTAGTGGCCTGGACCTTTTACTGTGTAGACTCTCAGCCACTCTAGTGGCCTGGACCTTTTACTGTGTAGACTCTCAGCCACTCTAGTCGTCTGGGCCTTTTACTGTCTAGACTCTCAGCCACTCTAGTGGCCTGGGCCTTTTACTGTGTAGACTCTCAGCCACTCTAGTGGCCTGGACCTTTTACTGTGTAGACTCTCAGCCACTCTAGTGGCCTGGGCCTTTTACTGTGTAGACTCTCAGCCACTAGTGGCCTGGGCCTTTTACTGTGTAGACTCTCAGCCACTCTAGGGGTCTGGCCCTTTTACTGTGTAAACTCTCAGCCACTCTAGGGGTCTGGCCCTTTTACTGTGTAGACTCTCAGCCACTCTAGGGGTCTGGCCCTTTTACTGTGTAGACTCTCAGCCACTCTAGTGAAGTCCCTTCATATGGCACTTGTGTGACATTGTTTACACGTCTTCCCAAATAGAGTTGTTTTTGGTTCAATGAAGTAAGAAGGGAAATGATTGTGTAATGCTGGCATTTGTCCTCTCAGCGGAGAGAGAGAGAGAGAGATACAGAGAGAGAGGGAGGGAGAGATGTAGAGAGAGAGAGGGAGAGTTCCAGAGAGAGTCAGAGAAATGGCCCTGGAGGTGTGGGTTAAAGAGCGTGACTCAGCTCAGACACCCTCCTACCTTCCTCTCCTCCCTATACAGGCTCAGACACCCTCCTACCTTCCTCTCCTCCCTATACAGGCTCAGACGACACCCTGCCCTGACACAACTGGGTGTGGTGAGACACAGAAAGGGGCATCCTTTGACAGATGACAGGTTTCAACACATCCCCCCTCACAGCCACCAGCTACTCCTCTCTCTCATGTCTGTCCCTGTCCTCTCTGCTGTACCTGCCTGCCTGTAGTATTACAGAGCACCTTTCACTCTTAACATTGTGCTGTGCCAAAGAGGTTCCTTTAAACGGGGTCCCAGGTTTAAACACATCCCCCCCTGTGGCTGGCAGACGCTCACTGCCCTCTCCGTACCAACTAACTGCCCCAGAACCAATTCCTCATACCAGCGCTGAGGCCTGCAACTATCTTAGCACCATGAACCACTGGAACACCTTGAAACAGCAGGTGATATCATACCACAACCCAGCACCCAGCCAGCAAAGAACAGACAAAGAAAAGGGGGGGGGGGGGGGGGGTGAAGGTTGGTTCTTCACACGCCTTTTCAATCCCCCGGGGCACGTCCCAAATGGATGCATGTTCCCTATGTAGTGCACTACTTTAGACCACTGTGGGCCCGGCTCTGGTCAAAAGCAGTGCACTATATAGGGAACAGGGTACCATTTGGAACGCAGGCCAGTCTTAATTGCGAGAGGAGAGAGGGGAAGCAGCCATCTGCTATTGTTCAATAAGACTTTATTGGTGCATGAGTCATCTTATACCAGGCCACTGCCAACTGCTTTGTACAAACACCGACCCAAATGAAAAACCCCACAGAATAAAACACAGAAAACCACATTCAGAGCTAAAGTGATAAACAAATAAATGAATAAGACGCGGGCCGCTTAAAACATTGTCAGGCGTTCACAGTAAGAGTGGATCCATAATTCCACAGCCATGAATCACCACACAAAGAAAGGATAACAAGAAACAGGGAAAAAAAGCAGTGCCTGTTATATTTATGATGGTAATAATTAGCGAGGAAATGTAATTTGGAGTGCTATTAGGGGGAGGAGGAGGAAGGACTGCGGTGGAAACCCCAGGGTTTCCAAGTCTTTCTTGCAGGGACTCATTTTGGAGCACCGTGATCTTAACATCCTATTCAGCACTTCTCTATCCACCTCAGAGAGGAGGAATATGACTAGAGATATGAAAACTGACACTTTTTAATTTTGTTGCCCTGAAATTAATTTGATGAAGTTCTCTTAATAATCGCTGGTTCTGGTCCAGATTTCAAACTGTGTTATTCTCCTGGTGAGGGGCTAAAATGAACATTTGTAATTGTCTGAGAGCTTGATAGACTGCTAACGACACACAACTGGACATTCCCTCGCTGTCTGTGTTAGAAATTATACTTCCCTGTGATGCACTGGATCAAGTAGGCCTCATGTTAAAAGGTGAGCTAGGAGGTGAGGTAGAAAGTGAGGTAGTTATGAGATTCTATCTATCACGTGTAATATAGGTGTGGAGTCCAGAGTATGGTGGTGTTGTGTTCAGCAGTGTAGCTCACAGACACGGTACTGGGAGAGCACAAGGCTACAGGCACATACTGACTGTAGGACTGAGCCAGGATGTCACTGTGACCCGGTCGCTATGTGGGAGCAGGACTGGGGAAGGGAGGGAACAGAGAGAGAGAAACAGAGAGAGAGAGAGAACAGAGAGAGAGAGAGCGAGAGGACAGAGAGAACAGAGAGAGAGAGACCAGAGAGAGAGAGAACAGAGAGAGAGAACAGAGAGAGAGAGAACAGAGAGAGAGAAATAGAACAGGGAGAGAGAGGGAGAGAGAAGACCGAGAGAGACAGAGGGGGTCAGAGAAAATGAGAAAGAAGGGAGAGAAAGGGAGTGAAAGAGAGTAAGTGTAGAGGGAAACACTTAAAAGGGAGGGACAGAGAACGAGTCAGAAAGGGAGAGGTGGATGTGCAGAGAGAAACGGTTAAATCAGGAGGGATAGAGGGAGCGCGTGAGAGAGGCAGGGAGGAGGGTGTTCTGGCTGGAAGTCCTGCCTGCTGTGTGTCTCTCTCCATACTTATCATCTCTGCATTCCTGCACAAGAGACTCCCCCTGCAAAACCCACTGACACAAAACGGACAGGAATGACTGCGATGTGTGTGTGCCTTTGTGAGCGAATAGGGCACGTTTGTCCACTCGCCTCTCCAGGACAACCTGGATAGAGAGTGTGTGTGTGTGCGCATAGTAAAAGAGGTGGGTGTGTGTGTCAAAAAATGTGATTCTCTCACTCGCAGCGGGGCCCTAGATTGTCGCTGGGACTACAGAAAACATCTCAGGGATTTCCTGCCATTTAAAACAACTCCTGTGTCCCCCTCCCTCTCTCCCTCCCTCCTCTCCCCCCTCTCCCCCCTCTCCCCTGTTAGAGTGTGGTGGTGGTTGGGGGCTAGGACGGGCCGGGGGGGCCACATAGCTGCTGACCTGTATTTTTCAACAGGGGGCCAGGGCTGGACTGGGGCTGGGTTGGGCTGAGTGTACAGGGAGTGGAGACAGAGGAGGAAGCCCCTTGTGAACCCTCCTGATTGCAGCTACACCGTTGTGCTCTATCTCTCTGTTGTTCCAGCAGCTCTGTGACCTTTACCTCTGTGACTGTCCTGCCAATCAGGCCTTTACCTCTGTGACTGTATGGCCAATCAGGCCTTTACCTCTGTGACTGTCCTGCCAATCAGGCCTTTACCTCTGTGACTGTATGGCCAATCAGGCCTTTACCTCTGTGACTGTCTGGCCAATCAGGCCTTTACCTCTGTGACTGTCCCTGCCAATCAGGCCTTTATCGCTGTGGCTGTCCTGCCAATCAGGCCTTTACCCCTCTGTGGCTGTCCTGCCAATCAGGCCTTTACCCCTCTGTGGCTGTCCTGCCAATCAGGCCTTTACCTCTGTGGCTGTCCTGCCAATCAGGCCTTTACCTCTGTGGCTGTCCTGCCAATCAGGCCTTTACCTCTGTGGCTGTCCTGCCAATCAGGCCTTTACCTCTGTGG
>NW_022264166.1:0-2500 GCF_002021735.2 Oncorhynchus kisutch | reverse complement strand
GAAGGCTAGCCAATTATCCCCAATCAGCCTCCTCTAGCCTCTAACTGCCAGGGGAAGCTCCCACTAGAGCTGTGTTCATTATGGGGCACATCCTGACATTAACTTTCTCCTTCCCCTCCCTCCCTCCCTCCCTCCTCCCTCCCTCCCTCCCTCCCTCCCTCCCTCCCTCCCTCCCTCCCTCCTCCCTCCCTCCCTCCCTCCCTCCCTCCCTCCCTCCCTCCCTCCCTCCCTCCTTTCCTGTCTTCATTTCTCTCTTTTGTTCTCTCTATTGCACCCACACACGCACGCAAACACGCACAGATTTATAAGCGCAAGGACAGACTTTTATATATACTCACACACACACACACAAACACATGCATGACACATACACACTGCCCTGTCCTAGCCTCTGCTCTGCTACCAGTAACAGAGTGGTTGGCTTGATACCACAAGGCCAAACAATCAGACAGGCAAACCAAAAGCACATGGCTTGGTAATTCATGCCTTCCTAATAACGCATTAAGGAAATTGGGGATGGGGAGCTCGTTGGCCGTGCATGACGTCATTTTCGGAGGAAACATGTCTTCAGGGGTTATGAGTTTGTGTGTGTGTGTGTGTGTGTGTGTGTGTGCTGATTGGCAATGTCACCCCACACACTCCCCCCTCCCCTCCAGAGACAGACAGATTGGGCTGAAATCAGCTTAGATAATTTTCCAGAAGAGAGACTCTCACTCTTTTTCTCCCTCCCCCTTCTCTGTTTTTCCTCTGTAGTGTGTGTGTATCTGTATGTTTGTCAGTCCTGTAGTTAGTCTAGTCCTATAGTTAGCCTAGTCCTATAGTTAGCCTAGTCCTATAGTTAGCCTAGTCCTATAGTTAGCCTAGTCCTATAGAGAGCCTAGTCCTATAGTTAGCCTAGTCCTATAGTTAGCCTAGTCCTATAGTTAGCCTAGTCCTATAGAGAGCCTAGTCCTATAGTTAGCCTAGTCCTATAGTTAGCCTAGTCCTATAGAGAGCCTAGTCCTATAGTTAGCCTAGTCCTAGAGATAGCCTAGCCTATAGAGAGCCTAGTCCTATAGAGATCCTAGTCCTATGTTAGCCTAGTCCTATAGTTAGCCTAGTCCTATAGAGAGCCTAGTCCTATAGTTAGCCTAGTCCTATAGTTAGCCTAGTCCATAGAGAGCCTAGTCCTGTAGTTAGTCTAGTCCTATAGTTAGCCTAGTCCTAGAGTTAGTCTAGTCCTATAGAGAGCCTAGTCCTAGAGTTAGTCTAGTCCTATAGAGAGCCTAGTCCTATAGTTAGCCTAGTCCTATAGTTAGCCTAGTCCTAGAGATAGCCTAGTCCTAGAGTTAGCCTAGTCCTAGAGTTAGCCTAGTCCTAGAGTTAGCCTAGTCCTAGAGATAGCCTAGTCCTAGAGATAGCCTAGTCCTAGAGTTAGCCTAGTCCTAGAGTTAGCCTAGTCCTAGAGTTAGCCTAGTCCTAGAGTTAGCCTAGTCCTATAGGTTTTTGTGTGAGAAGTTGTTTTTGTCATTATTATGTGTTCTATATCAGTACCTCAGCAGTAGTCATTAGTTAGCCTAGTTGGAGTCAGTCAGTCAGTCAGTAGTGGGGTGAGGTGTGGTGCCTGTAGGTTTGCTCCTCTCTACTCTGCTGTGTTCTCTGCTCCCAGTCTTGTCGTGACAGGAATGGCATTAAGGGCTGTGAGGCGTGGTGACGGAGCAGTGACTGGCCCGGCCCCAGCCCCAACCATCCCAGGGCAGACACACCATCAGAGAGGGAGGGAGGGAGAGAGGGGATGACTGACACCGCTCACCTCCACCCATCAGCCAATAGCCATGTTATGTTAATGACAGTAGGGCAGTTTTTTTCCCTCTTTTTTTCGGGGGACGGGGGGGGTGTGTTAAATGCATCAGTCAATGCAGCTGTTATTGTTATGTGTCAGAGTAGATGGTTTTGTATCTCTGATCATTTTATGATTAATTGAAGAAGACTATTGTAGATATCTACTTTTCTAAAACAAATGTTTGATATATTTCACTTTGCAAATTCATCCGCCAATATTTTGGTTGGAACTAAAGCATAAAAAAAGCCTTTTATGAAGCTATAATGGAACAGTAACATAGTAACAGGAAGTGACAGCCACAGCATCAACTATCAAACGATCATAACAGTTTGAGTTCCTTACTTACATCCCGTCTCTCACTTAGTCCTCTCAGACAGACAGACAAGGCACCCTGATCCGCCCTTCCTTATCCCTTATCACTCGCAGAATAGAACACACTCCTCTGAAGTCACCTTTTAAAAAGATAGAGGGAGAGAATGACAGGGGGGGAATGTAAAAGCACCCAGCAAATGTTTGAAGGTAGCATTGTTTTTTCCCTTCTCCTCTTCTCCTCTCTCTCTCTTCTTTCATGCCAATTAAGTGGGGTCTTTTTGGGGAGATTTACAGTAAGTTTAACATCAGCACCCTTTAATGTTGAAAGGCACCTCTCAAACTGGAGCACAGCTGTTTCTTTTTTTT
>NW_022264165.1:25000-33900 GCF_002021735.2 Oncorhynchus kisutch | reverse complement strand
TTATTTTTTCAATAAAAAAAAGTTATTGAATTTAATCATAGTCATTCAAAAGTCATTTTCAAAAGTCTAACCACCGCCGAGAGATCGGGTTTAGGAAAAGGTCCTGAGACGTTCATGGGAGTAAATGAGTTAGCATCATCGCTTCATATGGGGCCGGTGTCGTTTGGGGCATCTTTAGGGGTGCTGTATCTCGTTGAAGGCTTTTGTTTTAAAGCTTGAATCTGTTGACGAAGCTTATGGTTGGGTACACCGGAGAGGGGGATGTTGAGGATTGCCAGGGCCTTAAAGAAACTGACGCCAGCCGGGAGGCCTTCGGTCATCAGCAAACCTGTGTGGGCAGCCGTGGTACTTTTAAGCAAGTCCTGCCATATGGGGGCCCCTAAACACCAGAGCCCTGAAGGGATAAACTCTCCAAGAAGTCGTTCCAAGCGCTATCCCCTTTGAGTCTTTATCTTGTTCATAATGTATTTAACATTCTTCCTGTTACGTAAAGGCACATGTGTCAGTAGGTCATGCATAACTTTATTCTTCAAATGGCAATTTGAGCTTCACCCGACATATTATCGCCACTAGGTAAGATCGACGGTACAGGCCTTACAGGGCATGGCTATCGTTAGGTTCGACATCTGTTAAGGGTCCGGTAGGGAAAGGGTTAAATGGTTAGTCTCTCTCTCCCTTGCTTTACCCGAGTCAAATACCTTTGCATTAGGTTTGTGTATTTTTGAATCTTATCATAGGGGTTCAATCCTTTTCGGTTCAAAAAATCCTTCATGGCCGTATCCAAATCATTTTCCGCTGTTTGTCTGATTATCTTCCAGGACCCTGCATTTGTTTTTTTAAGTCTATCCAAATCTTGTTGAGGCACCAAGTACATTTTAGTGGCCATCACACCCACGTGTTCAACCACCCACGTCTGGCCCGCAATAAGGCTGGTGATGAAGGGCACGGCTTACTGAGTAAAGGTAGGGAAGAAAACCCCCAGACTGTTGTATACTATGTCTTTTTCTTTGAAGACTGGCCCTTTTATTGGCAAAGAGTTTGATCGCTGTCTTTTGTCTCCTTAATTTTTTCAATTGGTTCAGGGTGAGTGGAATGCGTCCTTTGAGAAGATTCAAAGCAATCTCACATAGGGCTAATATGAGATCTGAAGAACAGCGACCCAAGATGGCCTTCCGTTCTTTAGCTGTAGAACCTACTAGCCTTTCAAGAGGGGAGGAGGTTTCTTTTTAACGCAGAGGAACATAGCGTTTACTTTTTAGGAAGGTATGCAGCAGGCCTCTCCCCCCGAAAACAGCCCTGTACGTAGCCTAAGGTGTTCTGGAGTATTTGCTTTTAAATCCACGATTAAATAAGAAAATGGCTCTTTGGTAGCGTCCTCATAGCTCTCCATAAAGTATGATTTCCGTCCAGGGTAAGGGTACATGATGAGCTAGGGTGCTAATTGCAGTTTTTATCTATAGGATTTTTAAACAATTACCATTGTAGTTGGCATTCAAGCTAATGGTCCGACTATTTTTACCTGGTGAAACACATTCTGGACCAAGTAAAGCACGGGACAGGTCTTATGATGAGTATATTGGGTAAAAGCTCGTGCAATTTCAGGGTGTTCGCTACCAGCAATAGCATATCGTCCAAAAAACCAGCAGAGTATTTTTACATGTGGGGGAGAAGTTCATCATCAGACAGAGAATCGGGTATTCCTTCAACAAAACTGATTTTTATTGTCTTCAATAATTCATCATACAGAGGTTGGCTTAACATGAATAACACCATACAATATTGTCAGGCTTTTGAGATTAACACATGTTCAGAATTCTCTAAAATACTTTTTACAAAAAAAGTTTTGCCACTGTTTGAAGGGCCGGCAATTAATGCTGAAAAAGGCAATTGTAGCCGGGGGTCAAAACCCTCGACAGCAGTCATAATATCTTAAGCTTTAAGACACACTGGGGCTTGTAGCATAAGTCAGTAGCCAAAGGGCAATGTGGTTACCGTCAGGCAATAGCTGTCTCTTGTCATAGACTACCCTGAATCTTTTAGTGAGTGGTGCGTTTCTTAGATGGAACCCTTTTTATCCCTCACTATTTTGTTGTGTAGGAGCTCAAAATCTCCAAGTCACTATTCTTGTCCTTACGAACCCTCGACCAAGCGCGTGATGATTCCAAGTTTACACGCGGTGCATTTTCATAGTTTTGAGTCACGCCTTTGGCTTTCAACACCACGTGATTGTGCTGGCTTATTTAGTCCTAAAGCATAGCTTTTTGGACCACATGAGGACCATTCTGTAATATGGTCACCCTCTTCGAGTTCACTCGTTAAACCCCCAAGATAGTTGCTAAGTGGGGGGGTCCATCCCCCGGTTTTGCTTACATAGACCACAGAGTCTGTGTCGTGGTAAAGAACCCGCCTCTGAAGCTGTGTCCAAGAGGGTGTACAGTTCAAGGCGGCCATAGGCTGTGGTAAATGCTGCAAGAAAACACATTTACATTACCCGGGGGTAGAACCCACTTTTTGGTGGCGCCTCATTGCACCAAGGCATGTCTTGACTCAAGAAGGAATGTGAAAGAATTGAACTATTGGAAATTCGTATGGTCCGAAAAAACAAATTTCAAAAATTCTTCGGGGTCTTTAATGATCGAAGTTGTTAGCATATTGCATCTCTGCGCTAATTTCCCAAACGGGAGTTTCAGTACAATTTCGACACATTTCTTTTGGTTTTGTTGACCTCTATCTGTCAGGGTCAAGAAGTATGCCTTCTCTGTCATGGTAGTCTTGAATGTACTGGTCCTTTACTTTCTTGATCTGTGCCGATGCAGGATAGCCTGAAGCCATCTGCTTGCATCTCAAGAAGGTTTTGATGTACTCTTAAAAAGTGTGTCTGATTTCCTGGAAAAGTTCCACACTTCAAAGATTTTGGCCACACGATACCCCTTCTCTAAAGCCTTAGAGAATTCTACAGTGACCCATACACCGGTCAGGGGCTCTTTCTTGATCTGTGTGATCACAGGGGTTTTCCTGGTTGTGGTTTTCACAGCATGTGCGACAAAGGGGAAAGAAAAGTTTTCCTTTAGGACCCTTGTAAGGCAACACAGGTATAAACAGCCCCCTAGGAGGGTAGACAGTCGCTTTGATTAAACCAAAATAATTTGGGGGTTCGTCAAAGTCGCTGTGAATAATTTCAGGATGCCCTATAGGATAGAATGAGGAACTCATTACATGAGGATATAGGGATGTAAAATCTACATAGCCTATTGTCTCGTCGGTTGAGCACATAACGCAATGTCAAAGCATGGGTCCGGCCTCCAAACAAGGCCTGTCGCGGTCCAGGGCTCATGGGTAGGGTCATAATGGGTAAGGAAGGCCTTAACACTGAGATCTTGCCTTTTTGAGGGCTTCCATTCGTGCTCCCACAAACCACAACTTTTAACCCGTAAGTTAGCCTTTAAGAATTCAGTTTGTCTTGAAAACTCTTGGTACATTTCCCCAAAAGTCTTTGGGTTAGGACACCAAGGTGTGGGGGACAAAGCATAATTTACAACCGTGGAAGAGAAGAAACAACCGTTGTACTCATACACTGTCTCAACCCCGTCAATCTGTGTGTATCCATCTACATGGTAAGGCCCAAAAGCCTTCTCCCCCCGATTCAAAGCATGTTGGATAAAAATATCTTTATCCTGGGCCAAGTACTCCAACCATTGAATGGAACACTAGAGTAGGCCTTGAATTGGCGTCGGTAGTTGTCTGGCGATGGGATAGCTATAGATTCAGGAGTTAGATAGTGTGTACGATAGGTTTTCATGCACGCTGATGCAATAGTTGTACAGCTCCAGGGGTCAATGCCCGCATCTTTGATTACCTCTTCTCTGAATCTGAGGCATCCTTCACGAAGTATAACAACGTCATTGTCACAGTATGATTCCATCTCTTTATGGAAATCAAAAGTGCCATGTCTTACGGTCTCGTACCATGTCATGAATCTCTCACGCTCTTTGGGAGACATTGATCACACCCGTACATTTCGGGGGGCTGGATAAGATCCTATATAATGTAGATTCTCCTCAGATGTGAAGAAATGAGGGAAATAGGCCTTTGACAGAGTTTTCAAAACCCAAGGCCTCTGGCATTTGAGCCAATCTCATGGGTAAGAAGCTTAAGCTGTCAATGTATCTCTGTTTGAAGGCGGGGTCAACAAAGCATAATATTTACTCCCTTGAGCTATGACACTGGGTTGCCACGCCTTGCTGTATCAAAGGGTTCAGAAGCAGATAGGAGTCATAGGCCCTAGCATTGTGAGCTATAAACGTGAAGTTTCTGTACTGGGCTTTTCTAAAATGTTTTAAAAAGAGTCGGGCACAATCGGGTCCCTCGGCCGACCATTTTTCACCCTTGAAAGTCATGGTTGACACAAAATAGGCAAATGAACCCCTGATTGCTGAGTTGTCTCAAAATCATAAAACACATATTTCTCTGTATGTTCATCTTCAGCCAAGGGCTGAATGTAACACTCATGTGTTACTTCTTGAACTGCTTCCGCGTCTCTGCTTTTCAAAGGACCTTTACAGATTGGGCAGTGTATAATTCCACAAACATGAGGTTTAGGGCTATCTATTTTAAGGTTGTAATTGCAATGACATTTTGGACATTTCTTGTTAATGTCACAACTGCTTACAGATTTACATGCCTTGGGATGCCATGTTTCAGTTTTGTGTTTTCGTAACAGTAGGCCGAACGACATGTGCGGTGACAATCCGCACAGGGGGTCAAGTTTAGCGGCTGCATAGGGCAATGTTTATCCAGACATACTGAACAGTTGTAACGGCACGAGTGCCCCCCCATGCGTGTGTAGCCGGTATGACAGGCTGGACAGACATATGGCGCGCCTAAAAAGGCTGTGATGTTAGTTACGGCATAGTAATGCTCATTTTGCACATAAAAGTACATAGTCTTAGGATGTGGTTCGGGTATATTTTGGAACTTGAGGAGAGCGTCATTAGCCCTACTGTGGTACAAAACCACAATCTTGATGTTCAGAAAGTTTTCAAATTTGACTATGTCTGAGAAAGCCACAGCATCCTGTATACCGAGACCCACCGCAGTTTGTAGCTCGAGAGCTTTATGTAACGCGGCTTGATCAGTACATCCGGGGCTGAGTAAGTGGGCCAAACCTATGGCAAAACATAGCTTATTACCTGGATTGTGAACGTTTATGAGATAGGCCCTTTTATTGCTTATGATTTCGGACTGCATTAAACTCTCGAGCTTTCGTCTCTGACCCCCGCCCCCTTGTGGTTGGCGTACTAATTGTACTACAAGTTCGAGGGTCCTATCTGCTAGCACGTTAAATTTGACTGTACAAGGCGTTCTAGCAGTTTAACAAATTGTTCAAGCTCTGCTTCACCATTCTGTAAAATAAGCGATACCTTGCTCTGTAGACTGTCTCCACAAATTTCCAACTGTAAGAGATCCCTAGGTTCGCTATAATCTCTGATCCTAGCTAACAGTTCATTCAAAGTGTCCATAAGCATTACGTAAACACAGCATATTCCCGAATCTGACCCCCCCCATGCGAAATTGAAAAACTGGCGAACCTCAATATTGTTGAATTTATTTCGACGCAAAACATGTACACTTCGATCAAGACCTCCCCCCTCCAGATTTACTAGGCAATTGTCCAACTGTTCAAAAACATCGTATTGGGTTTCAGACTCTTCGGACATTGGTGTTAAAGGCTGATTTATAGGTGTCTGGGGTGCCGAATTAAACCTAGCGCTCTCGTTCTGTACACTGATCTCAAGACCGCCCCCCTCCAGATTTGCTAGACATTTGTCCAACTGTTCAAAAACATCATATTGACTTTCAGACTCTTCGGACAATGTTGTTAAAGGCTGTCTTAGAGGTGTCTGTGGGGCCGTATTAAACCTAGGGCTCGCGTTAAGCTGGGTAATTAGAGATATGATGGTTTCGGGAATCTGTGTTAACATGTTTTCCTCGGAAGGCCCTGACTCATTCATACGTGTAATAATGTCTATGAGTTCGGAGGGAATCTGGGATAATAGATTTTCATCTATTGTCATTATGTCAATTACCCCCGAATCATTCATATGGTTAACTATATCTTGGAGCTCTGTAGGGATCCTGGCTAAGAGTGTTTCAATTGTCTCACTTTGGTCTATAGGGGGCGCCATCTGTCTAATTAAGGATGTGTGTGTGTGTGTGTGTGTGTGTTTACATGTGTGTTTTTAACGGCGGTATTTGCTTGTTTTAGCCCTAATGTTTTTTAACATACGGGGTAGCTCGCTACGCCAGAATGACACATCCTGATTGTATTGATGCTCGAGTAGAATACACATGCGCCTCTGGAGTAGAGCCTTTCGTGATTTTAAACCCAGGGTAAACGCTTTGAAAAAACGTTCTTGGTCTATTTCAGAATCTGCTGTTTCCCCCACAGAATTGGCCGATTCAAGAAGGTTGGCAGCTTCACAGAACATCAAATCGTCTACCTCAGAAATGTCATTTAAATCTTTGACATCATCAGGTTTCGCTGGTGTCTTTGGAGCCTCCTCGGGGATGCTTGTCTGGGCATCCTCCGATGTTTGTGCGTTGTGTTCATAAGCCGGTGAGGAGTCTGAAATAAAAATAATACATACACAAATAGGTTATTAACCCTAAATATGTTAAAAATGCCAAATACATTTCAGATATAAGCCTATATATTAACAATACATTAATTAAATACCTCGGCTTTTTTGACGAGGGCTGTTCTGAAGAAGCTCTGAAACCATGGGCTTATGTCTTTGTTCAACCTGTATTACAGCATCTGCAGGTCCGGTAGATGGGGAGCCTGAAAAAAACAAAAAAACAGCATTAGGCCTTGTTTTAACATATTCCGGCATAAAAAAAAAAATATATAAATATTAAAATAATAATATATATAAATAATAATATATAATTGATTCATACCTAGTCCTTGGAACGACGTCTCGTGAATATCGGCCAAGTAGAATTGTTCGGGTGAAGCGGAACTGTGGATCTGAGCACTAATTATCCTTTGGTGTTTAGAAATATGGGGGACAACGTTGTCCTGGCCAAGGGGAGTTGACCTGCCGTTTAAAGTCTCTGTTCGCTGCTTTTGGGTAAATACATCCTGGGAGTAGGGCAGAATTGTCTCGTAGTCATATGCTTCGCAGAAACCGTTCAGGCTCCATAGGGCATCGTTTAACCTTCTAGGCTTTAGGTCCTCTGTAAACATATAAAATAACTTTTAATATAAGATGCCCACACTTTTTGTTTTTAAGGTATAAATATTTTTATGTATGGAATTCTTGGAGCTTACTTACGTTGACAATTCAGGGCAGGCGTTTGTTTCGGAGACCCATGGGATGATTCGAGCTCAGTTATACCTCGGAGTATCTGCGTGAATGCTTCAGAATCTATAAAACATTCGACAATATTAAAGCTATAATCACTTTAGCTAATATTGCCTTGTTATACGGTAAGCATACTGATCCTAATGATTGTTTAATATTTCTATAACATCCCACGCTTTTCAAACAATTCCCCAACAACAACCAAATCTAATAAAGATTTATTTCAAGAACTCACCTTGTGATAGATCCATTAGACTTTTTTCCCCGATTATCTTTTTTAACGCTTCAGTCCGATAACGATTCTTGGAGTTTCTGGAGGTGCTGTTTGCATCGGAACTAAAACGCTGCTAACATTGCCCATGGTTTCTAGCGCTTTTGTACCCTACGACCTAGAGAAAAACCCCTGAATGATTTTTTTACATAGCATTTGGGGTTTGTCGTTTTTTTCGGGCTATACCCCCGCCCATGGTATATTTGACACATTTCAAACACATGGTATTGGGTGTGTCTAAACATTAGGATCCTTTTGGAGCTTCTAAAATCTCCGGGGTGCTAGCACCTAGATGCATGGGGTGTGTTGTTCTCGACATCGCTGGGATGAATGACTTTTTAGCCCCCCTAAAAAAATAGTTTTATGAAAGGCCTTTAAGATTAGGAGTCGTAAGACACAATATTATTGTTGGGGGGTAGGCATCTGTTTTGCAGGCTAGTGTAAACCTTGGTTTCAAACGACCCACCAGGCATGCAGGGGTATTTTTTTAACAAACAACCCGCCCCCCTTTTTCTGTTTTTGAAACACACACACACACACACACACACACACACACACACACACAGCCACTACAGAAAACTCCCTCACGCACATGCGCGCGCACATGGCTTTTTCCGCAAGATTTTTCTCAGGGACAGACTGCGCTAAGAGTGAACAAACGCGAGAGTTCATAACGTGGTGAGATTCTGATTTTAAAACCATTTATTTCATTCAAAATATTTAGTACATACATTTTATATCGTTACATTCTTAAGGTATTTTACGATGCCTTTCTTACAGATCCTGGGAGCTTATGCAACCAACCGCAATTGTCCGTGTCGAGTTCACCCTCAAAAGGCAAGGCTCTCTTGCTATGTCCATCAAC
This sequence comes from Oncorhynchus kisutch, assembly GCF_002021735.2. Taxonomy (NCBI): domain Eukaryota; kingdom Metazoa; phylum Chordata; class Actinopteri; order Salmoniformes; family Salmonidae; genus Oncorhynchus; species Oncorhynchus kisutch. The sequence goes on along the minus strand of NW_022264165.1, from coordinate 25,397 downwards.
ACATGGTAAGTTTTCACTCCAGGGGTAGATCCGCCGTCGGGCCTTTTGGTCTTGACTCTGTCTCAAGGAAAGCCTCGCCCAGCGCTTTAACTGTTCCCCATTTTGGAAGAGAATGTCCAGCTTATTCATAAGTGTTATGAAAATTGGATAATCCACCCATTTAAAACTAAACACAGGAATAAAAAAGTTTACATGTTTGCGGGCTCTGGAAGCTACCGGAGAATTGACAGACTTTGTAGCATTAGCCTTATCATAAAGGTCACAGGCTAAAATTGTCACTTTGTTGTCAGGGCTATAGTCCATTGAAGCAATTCTTAGAGCCTTGAGATCACTGCGGCCGCAGACCTGTTCTTCCAACGCATATCCTGGCACATTTGTAACACTTAGGACCTGTTCA
>NW_022264165.1:0-20000 GCF_002021735.2 Oncorhynchus kisutch | reverse complement strand
AACCCTGTAACCACGTGGAATTAACCCTGTAACCACGCAGAATTAACCCTGTAACCATGCAGAATTAACCCTGTAACCACGTGGAATTAACCCTGTAACCACGCAGAATTAACCCTGTAACCACGCAGAATTAACCCTGTAACCATGTGGAATTAACCCTGTAACCACACGGAATTAACCCTGTAACCACACGGAATTAACCCTGTAACCACGTGGAATTAACCCTGTAACTACGCAGAATTAACCCTGTAACCACGTGGAATTAACCCTGTAACCATGCAGAATTAACCCTGTAACCACACAGAATTAACCCTGTAACCACACAGAATTAACCCTGTAACCACGCAGAATTAACCCTGTAACCATGCAGAATTAACCCTGTAACCACACAGAATTAACCCTGTAACCACGTGGAATTAACCCTGTAACCACACGGAATTAACCCTGTAACCACACAGAATTAACCCTGTAACCATGCAGAATTAACCCTGTAACCACCATAATACGTTGATTTTGGAAGGGAAACTATAAGATTTTGTTGACCCATGAACTATCAAATCATATCTTCTCTCTCTCTCTCTCTCTCTCTCTCTCTCTCTGTCACTGTCTCTCCTCTCTTTATCTCAGTCTCTCTCACACACAAACACTAAAATGAATCCCCTTTGCATACTTTCCCTCGCTCCTCCTCTCCCCTGAGACCCTGCCGTGTCTCTATCAAAATTTTCCTGATCCATCTACCGTGGCCACATTATTATTAACTTAGACTAACAGCATCTCAGTGGACCTGACAAATACTGACCCTATCTCTCCTGAACCAAACACACTCACTAGACAAGAGGGGACCTGCCACATAGTGACCCCATCTCTCCTGAACCAATCACACTCACTAGACAAGAGGGGACCTGCCACATAGTGACCCCATCTCTCCTGAACCAATCACACTCACTAGACAAGAGGGGACCTGCCACATAGTGACCCCATCTCTCCTGAACCAGTCACACTCACTAGACAAGAGGGGACCTGCCACATAGTGACCACATCTCTCCTGAACCAGTCACACTCACTAGACAAGTGGGGACCTGCCACATAGTGACCCCATCTCTCCTGAACCAGTCACACTCACTAGACAAGAGGGGACCTGCCACATAGTGACCCCATCTCTCCTGAACCAGTCACACTCACTAGACAAGAGGGGACCTGCCACATAGTGACCCCATCTCTCCTGAACCAGTCACACTCACTAGACAAGAGGGGACCTGCCACATAGTGACCCCATCCCTTCAGTCGCCTTTCCTCCGCATATCATTATGAGTCATCACCTCATCACCCATGACCAGAATTTACTTTAAAGAAACTCTACATTTATTACTGTAGTGAAGATGCTGCTGTATCTAGGAGGCTGGCAGACACACACACACACACACACACACACACACACACACACACACACACACACACACACACACACACACACACACACACACACACACACACACAGGCAGGCAAGAAGGCAGACACATAAAAGCATGCAAGCACAAACACACTGTGTTTCACACACACAATCACACACGCACACAAAGGCATGCAAGCACACACACATTCACACCAAAGGTCCAATTGTCACACTTTATGTGTGTGTGTGTCATTAATTCAGTGTGTGGGGCAGTAAATACGATGTGTATACTAATGTCAAGAGTGAGGTGTTAGCCTGGGCTACAGAGGTCAAAACACACTATTCACTGCAGAATTGTGAGAGTTTTTATTGAATCAGTTGTGAGATAGAGGACAGTAGGGGACGGTTATGTTGCGTTGTCCCCCTCCCCACCTTCCTCCCGATACATACACCTTAGCCAAATACATTTAAACTCAGTTTTTTTAGTAAAAATTCCCTGTCTTAGGTCAGTTAGGATCACCATTTTATTTTAAGAATGTGAAATGTCAGAATAATAGTAGAGAGAATGATTTATTTCAGATTTGAAGACCCTGTAACCACGCAGAATTAACCCTGTAACCACGTGGAATTAACCCTGTAACCACGTGGAATTAACCCTGTAACCACGCAGAATTAACCCTGTAACCACGTGGAATTAACCCTGTAACCACGCAGAATTAACCCTGTAACTAAAGAAGCAAGTGAGTAATGAAACAGAATGACATAGAGGTCAAACTTCATTTAATTTTTCTTATCATCATGACACTCGCAGAGTGGTGGCTGCCGTCTTGGATTTAAATTGGAAAAGTCTCAGGAGGGGGTGAGGAAAGTCAAAGAGCCTCATATTCAACTCTGGACCTCGAAGCCAGTACCTTTTTTTTCATTCTTCCCCATCAGGGACTGATTTAGACCCTGGACACCAGGTGGGTGATTCCCCTCTGATCAGGGACTGATTTAGACCCTGGACACCAGGTGGGTGATTCCCCTCTGACCAGAGACTGATTTCGACCTGGGACACCAGGTGGGTGATTCCCCTCTGATCAGGGACTGATTTAGACCTGGGACACCAGGTGGGTGATTCCCCTCTGACCAGGGACTGATTTCGACCTGGGACACCAGGTGGGTGATTCCCCTCTGATCAGGGACTAATTTAGACCTGGGACACCAGGTGGGTGATTCCCCTCTGATCAGGGACTGATTTAGACCCTGGACACCAGGTGGGTGATTCCCCTCTGACCAGGGACTGATTTCGACCTGGGACACCAGGTGGGTGATTCCCCTCTGATCAGGGACTGATTTAGACCTGGGACACCAGGCGGGTGATTCCCCTCTGATCAGGGACTGATTTAGACCTGGGACACCAGGTGGGTGATTCCCCTCTGATCAGGGACTGATTTAGACCTGGGACACCAGGCGGGTGATTCCCCTCTGATCAGGGACTGATTTAGACCTGGGACACCAGGCGGGTGATTCCCCTCTGATCAGGGACTGATTTAGACCTGGGACACCAGGTGGGTGATTTCCCTCTGATCAGGGACTGATTTAGACCTGGGACACCAGGCGGGTGATTCCCCTCTGATCAGGGACTGATTTAGACCTGGGACACCAGGCGGGTGATTCCCCTCTGATCAGGGACTGATTTAGACCTGGGACACCAGGTGGGTGATTCCTCTCTGATCAGGGACTGATTTAGACCTGGGACACCAGGTGGGTGATTCCCCTCTGATCAGGGACTGATTTAGACCTGGGACACCAGGTGGGTGATTCCCCTCTGATCAGGGACTGATTTAGACCTGGGACACCAGGTGGGTGATTCCCCTCTGATCAGGGACTGATTTAGACCTGGGACACCAGGTGGGTGATTCCCCTCTAATCGGGGACTGATCTAGACCTGGGACACCAGGTGGGTGATTCCCCTCTGATCAGGGACTGATTTAGACCTGGGACACCAGGCGGGTACAATTAATTATCAGGTAGAACAGAAAAACCAGCAGGCTCCAGACCTCATAGAGTAAGAGTTGACATAGACCATTACAATATAGTACAGGGTAGTGAAACAGCCAGTCTTCATTTACTTGACTTGGATTGTGTGAGAGTCAGTGACTTCCACCGAGGTTGTTCCCTCTCCTTGTTTGGGCGGTGTTTGGCGGTCGACGTCACCGGCTTTCTAGCTGCCACCGATCCATGTTTCATTTTTCCTTTTGTTTTGTCTGTTTTACACACCTGGTTCCCATCTCATGATTATGTTCCTTATTTAACCCTCTGGTTTCCCTTTCTGTTTTGTGCGTGATTGTCTTTCGTATGTTGGAGTTCGTATCCTGTTTTGTCTTTGTTTTATAATGGGATTTTTGTTCCGTTCTCGGATCTAGTAAATACAGTGGTTTTACTCTTACCTGTGTATGAGCCTGACTCCTTCGCTATCCTCTAGATAGACTCTGACAGTTTGACACGTGTTCTGCTCAGTAAATACAGTGGTTTTACTCTTACCTGTGTATGAGCCTGACTCCTTCGCTATCCTCTAGATAGACTCTGACAGTTTGACACGTGTTCTGCTCAGTAAATACAGTGGTTTTACTCTTACCTGTGTATGAGCCTGACTCCTTCGCTATCCTCTAGATAGACTCTGACAGTTTGACACGTGTTCTGCTCAGTAAACACAGTGGTTTTACTCTTACCTGTGTATGAGCCTGACTCCTTCACTCTCCTCTAGATAGACTCTGACAGTTTGACACGTGTTCTGCTCAGTAAACACAGTGGTTTTACTCTTACCTGTGTATGAGCCTGACTCCTTCGCTCTCCTCTAGATAGACTCTGACAGTTTGACACGTGTTCTGCTCAGTAAACACAGTGGTTTTACTCTTACCTGTGTATGAGCCTGACTCCTTCGCTCTCCTCTAGATAGACTCTGACAGTTTGACACGTGTTCTGCTCAGTAAACACAGTGGTTTTACTCTTACCTGTGTATGAGCCTGACTCCTTCACTCTCCTCTAGATAGACTCTGACAGTTTGACACGTGTTCTGCTCAGTAAACACAGTGGTTTTACTCTTACCTGTGTATGAGCCTGACTCCTTCGCTCTCCTCTAGATAGACTCTGACAGTTTGACACGTGTTCTGCTCAGTAAATACAGTGGTTTTACTCTTACCTGTGTATGAGCCTGACTCCTTCGCTCTCCTCTAGATAGACTCTGACAGTGATTACATTATGTAATTCATGCTACACTCTTGGACATGATTACAATACATTAAAGGCCCTGCATCTTAATCGTTCTTGTGAGTATTTCATGTTTCTGCAATCGGTGTAGGGTCTGTGTGTGTGTGTGTGTGTGTGTGTGTGTGTGTGTGTGTGTGTGTGTGTGTGTGTGTGTGTGTGTGTGTGTGTGTGTGTGTGTGTGTGTGTGTGTGTGTGTGTGAGAGACACAGAGAGAGAGAGACAGAGAGAGCGAGAGACAGAGAGAGAGACAGAGAGAGAGGGAGAAAGAGAGAGAGAGAGGAGAGAGAGAGGAGAGAGAGTACTGCACTAAATAGGGAATAGGGTGCCAGTGAGGAACATGATTTAGTCACGGTCAGTGTGAGATACATTCTCTTAGCCTATCACACGTTAGTTACCATAGAGACCGGCTTGACTTCCCTCACCCCCGGCTGAGGCTTTGACAACTTAAATCCAAAATGGCAGCCACCACTCTGCGAGTGTCATGATGATAAGAAAGATGAAATGAAGTTTGACCTTTCCCAGACTCGGTGAGAAGCGGAGAGAGTGTGAACGGGGGATTTTCTCCCAGGAAGAACGTTATTGAAAATCAAAATGAATAGTTCGTGGCCTATAGCCACCCGCGTGGATTATAGCACCTTGAAGAGAGATTTCTAAATCCGAGAGGTTTGATTCTACTGTGCATAACAGAACAAGATCATCCCAACTGTAATGCCATGGTCACATCATAAGCACACTTCAACACATGGCAAGGCTATATAGGTCTTCCTCCCATCCTGTTCTGTTTGACTCTACATACAGTGCCATGCGAAAGTATTCACCCCTCTTGGCGTTGTTCCTATTTTGTTGCATTACAACCTGTAATTTAAGTGGATTTTTATTTGGATTTCATGGAATGAAATAGTCTAAATAAAAACAGGAAAGTGGTGCGTATGTATTCACCCCCTTTACTATGAAGCCCCTAAATAAGATCTGGTGCAACCAATTACCTTCAGAAGTCACATAATTAGTTAAATAAAGTCTGCCTGTGTGCAATCTAAGTGTCACATGATCTGTCACATGATCTCAGTATGTATACACACCTGTTCTGAAAGGCCCCAGAGTCTGCAGCACCACTAAGCAAGCGGCACCATGAAGACCAAGAAGCTCTCCAAACAGGTCAGGGACAAAGTTGTGGAGAAGTACAGATCAGGGTTGGGTTATAAAAAAATATCAGAAACTTTGAACATCCCACGGAGCACCATTAAATCCATTTTTTAATCATGGAAAGAATATGGCACCACAACAAACAGGCCAAGAGAGGGCCGCCCGCCAAAACTCACGGACCAGGCAAGGAGGACATTAATCAGAGAGGCAAGAAAGAGACCAAAGATAACCCTGAAGGAGCTGCAAAGCTCCACAGCGGAGATTGGAGTATCTGTCCATAGGACCACTTTAAGCCATACACTCCACAGAGCTGGACTTTACGGAAGAGTGGCCAGAAAAAAGCCATTGTTTAAAGAAAAAAATAAGCAAACACGTTTGGTGTTCACCAAAAGGCACGTGGGAGACTCCCCAAACATATGGAAGAAGGTACTCTGGTGAGATGAGACTAAATTGGCCATCAAGGTAAATGTCTGGCGCAAACCCAACATCTCTCATCACCCCAAGAACACCACCATTTTGGAGCAGTTTTGCCTTGAAGAATTGGCAAAAATCCCAGTGGCTAGATGTGCCAAACTTATAGAGACATACCCCAAGATACTTGCAGCTGTAATTGCTGCAAATGGTGGCTCTACAAAGTATTGACTTTGGGGGGGGGATAGTTATGCACGCTCAAGTTTTCTTGTTTGTTTCACAATGAAAATGTTGCATCTTCAAAGTGGTAAGAATTTTGTGTAAATCAAATGATACAAACCCCCCCAAACATCCATTTTAATTCCAGGTTGTACGGCAACAAAGTAGGAAAAATGCCAAGAGGGTGAATACTTTCACAAGCCACAGTACATCAGGAGCAACACCATCCCCTTGTAACGCTCTAAGAATGTCAGGATTAAGCAATAAGGCCCGAGGGGCTGTGGTATATTGGCCATAGACCACAAATCCCTGAGGTGTCTTATTGCTATTATAAACTGGTTACCAACAGAATTAGAGCAGTAAAAATACATGTTTTGTCATAACCGTAGTATACAGTCTGATTTACCACGGCTGTCAGCCAATCAGCATTCAGGGATCAACCCACCCAGTTTATCATTATTGAACATATGTGGCAAGGCTATATAGATTCCTTCCCCACCCCACCATCACCATCACCATCCCTTCAGTATATCTATTAGTTCAAATTAAAATTAGAAGTCAAACTGTTTCATTCCCTATTAGAATATACAGTGTACTGTATAAATAGAACCTGACTCATTGAGTTATCTTACGGGCTGTAACAGATGGTATAGCAGTCAGTGGATGATTCTTGTGTTTTCCGTGTCTTTGGGTCTCTTTAGGTCTTGACTGGGATCTGCTGTTGCTGCTTTTGAAGGCCGACGTCCAATTACTCATGGAAACACCTTCATTAACATCTGTTTAGACATTTGTGCCTTAAATGAATGTGTGATCTGTGTACGCATGCAGCACACAATACACATGACAAATACACTGCTAATAAACACCCATTGAAACTTGAGACAGTCTTTTCTCATAAACAATTTCAATGTATTTTTTATTTTCATACAATATTTTACAACGGAGTCAGGTACTGCAGCAAAGCTACCAGGGAAGGGTTGGTGAAGGACAACGTGGGTTTAACATTCTAGAGTTTCCTTTCTCTTCTCTCTAACATCTCTTCTGTTCTATTCCCGTGGGAGATTACCATGGTTTATATTGCCATCGGGCTTGATATTTACAATACATTTTACACATGTTCATCATTCAATCTTTATATTTCTTCATTACTGCACAGCTTCAGTTTGGTGAACGGAAAGGAAGCGATGACAAATACGGAGGTTGCTTTTACTGTTCAATTGTACAAAGTGATATTAAATCAGATACAGTAGGCTGTTTAACTGGGGGAGGAGTCAACATTTAGGGCTCAACATGCGTTGTGCCTTTCTAAGGAGTTCTTCCTAGCCACCGTGCTTCTACATCTGCATTGCTTCCTGTTTGGGGTTTTAGGATGGGTTTCTGTATAAGCACGTGGTGACATCTCCTGATGTAGAAAGGGCTTTATAAATACATTCGATTGATTGGTTGAGGAAGTGGGAAGACAAACAAGAAGATAGAAACAGATTTGAACAGCGAGCACAAATACCTCATACCACACATGGTAATAATGCCTGAGGTTGATCATGAGGTTTGTTGATGTTGTTAGATAGAGGTGATTGGTTGAAAAAGGTGTTATGCATATGAAGTCATTATGGAGCCCTTTCAATAAGCCTTAATACACAACCTATAGATCCTCCTTACACTAATACACCGTTTTAAATAATACACCTTTCTCCCGTATCTCCCAAAGCAGCACAGTCAGGACCAGACACATGGATCGTGTACCGAGCCTTATACAGTAGATCTTTATGCAAATAAACCCTTCAATATGTCATCATTCCCTAAACACAGCAGCACAGTCAGGACCAGACACATGGATCATGTACTTAGCCTTATACAGTAGATCTTTATGCAAATAAACCTTTCAATATGTCATCATTCCCTAAACACAGCAGCACAGTCAGGACCAGACACATGGATCGTGTACTTAGCCTTATACAGTAGATCTTTATGCAAATAAACCCTTCAATATGTCATCATTCCCTAAAAATAGCAGCACTGGACCAGGAATACATACAGTACAGAACATGGAGAATGGTTATATTGTGTATGTTAATGTGTATACAAATCTCTCTGTCTCTCTCCCTGTCTGTCTCTCTCCCTGTCTGTCTCTCTCTCTGTCTGTCTGTCTGTCTCTCTCCCTGTCTGTCTGTCTCTCTCCCTGTCTGTCTCTCTCTCTCCCTGTCTGTCTGTCTGTCTGTCTCTCTCCCTCTCTCCCTGTCTGTCTGTCTGTCTCTCTCCCTGTCTGTCTGTCTCTCTCTCTCCCTGTCTGTCTGTCTGTCTCTCTCCCTGTCTCTCTCCCTGTCTGTCTGTCTGTCTCTCTCTCTCTCTCTCTCTCTCTCTCTCTCTCTATGAAGTGGTACAGTCCTTCAGAGTGTAAATAATGATAATGGTGACAATAAGATGGAAATGGTATAATGTGGTACAGTCCTTCAGAGTGTAAGTAATGATAATGGTGACAATAAGATGGAAATGGTATAATGTGGAACAGTCCTTCAGAGTGTAAGTAATGATAATGGTGACAATACGATGGAAATGGTATAATGTGGTACAGTCCTTCAGAGTGTAAGTAATGATAATGGTGACAATAAGATGGAAATGGTATAATGTGGTACAGTCCTTCAGAGTGTAAGTAATGATAATGGTGACAATAAGATGGAAATGGAATAATGTGGTACAGTCCTTATAGGAAACTCTACTTCAACAACCTGGACAGCTGAAATGTCAATCTCAATAAAAGTGAATAACATTTAGTAGTGTTGGATGAAGTGCCATTTTGGCTGCCAGGCCGTAACAGGGGAGTGTGTGTGTGGACAGGGTGCATCCACCACAAATTGTGTCTGATAAGCCAAGTGGGATTGGCTACAAGACAAAGCATGTGGCTCCAATGCACACACAGATTAATTGAAATTGCTTCTGAGCAGCTTGATTCGAATTTGCAATCCAACATGACTGGGCCAGAATCTTTCTCTCTGTCTCTCTCTCCCTCTACAGACTCGTTCCTCTGATTCCTCTTCCATACAAAAATAAATAGTTATCCAATTGTGGATGTGCCATTGACTTATCTTAGAAAAACACATTCAGATGGATTCAGGAAGATCATCAAGAGAATGGGAAGAGGAGGGGTGACAGAAACAGAGGAGTACATGGGTGGAGGAGAAGTAGAGAGGATAGGGAGGAGGGGTGATAGAAACAGAGGAGTACATGGGTAGAGGAGAAGGAGAGAGGATGGGGAGGAGGAGTGATAGAAACAGAGGAGTACATGGGTGGAGGAGAAGGAGAGAGGATGGGGAGGAGGAGTGATAGAAACAGAGGAGTACATGGGTGGAGGAGAGGAGAGAGGATGGGGAGGAGGGGTGACAGAAACAGAGGAGTACATGGGTGGAGGAGAAGGAGAGAGGATGGGGAGGAGGGGTAACAGAAACAGAGGAGTACATGGGTGGAGGAGAAGGAGAGAGGATGGGGAGGAGGAGTGATAGAAACAGAGGAGTACATGGGTGGAGGAGAGGAGAGAGGATGGGGAGGAGGGGTGACAGAAACAGAAGAGTACATGGGTGGAGGAGAAGGAGAGAGGATGGGGAGGAGGGGTAACAGAAACAGAGGAGTACATGGGTAGAGGAGAAGGAGAGAGGATGGGGAGGAGGAGTGATAGAAACAGAGGAGTACATGGGTGGAGGAGAGGAGAGAGGATGGGGAGGAGGAGTGATAGAAACAGAGGAGTACATGGGTGGAGGAGAGGAGAGAGGATGGGGAGGAGGAGTGAAGGGTTGAGGGGAGAATAATAATATGTTATTTCACTCACATCTCCTTTAACACCTGTGTTACTGTAGAAACCAGAACAACCACTATACTGCATTATCTAATGCTGCTGAGCATGCGGGCATCAGAGCAGGGTAGAAGAGGGAATATTGATGTGTACAGCCCCTATGCCAGAGGACTGACCAAGTCAACACACTGTCCACTCAAGTTCTTGGAGATGACAGTACACCTGTCTGTCATATATGATCTCACCACAGCTGTCTGTCATATATGATCTCACCACAGCTGTCTGTCATATATGATCTCACCACATCTGTCTGTCATATATGATCTCACCACAGCTGTCTGTCATATATGATCTCACCACACCTGTCTGTCATATATGATCTCACCACAGCTGTCTGTCATATATGATCTCACCACAGCTGTCCGTCATATATGATCTCACCACAGCTGTCTGTCATATATGATCTCACCACACCTGTCTGTCATATATGATCTGACCACACCTGTCAGTCATATATGATCTCACCACACCTGTCTGTCATATATGAGCTCAGGCTCAACAGATCATGCTCCAGGCAGCGTAGAGCGTTTATCAGAACTGATAAATGATCGCATGGTGCAACAATGACTGCAATTCATTGATTATTGAATGTTATGATGGACACTGCTTTGTCGAACCAAAAACACACACAGTCTCTGCTCAACAAACTCAATCTCGAGAATCGTTTGGGGGGCAGCAGTTCGCAAATGATATTGTGCTGATCACCCTCACGGCAGTCAAGCAATGCATTTGATGGTGACACACGAGCGCATACACACACACATACAGCACGTCCCCCTTCAACCTCAATCAGACACACACTGACACCACACACAGACCAGATGAGAGAGGAAACCTCATCAACAATGACAATAATTTGCTTTCCATTATATATCTCCTCACTGTGGTTTCAGTAATTGAAACAGAGGAGGGGATATCAAGTATCTTATTGGGCTGTAGTAATACCAATTTGACTGCCTATTAGGCTAATGAAAAGCACACACACACACACACACACACACATAGACTGTACTCATTAACTCCTTGCACTATTCATGTACAGTACTTTATGTGACCGAATATGGTCCTTATATGGTCATAAACACGATGTGGGTGTAATGTGTTTATGACTACAGACAATAGCATGACAGGTGACAACACACAGAAACACACAGGTTGACATGTGAAATGTTCGGGGTGAGTGGAGGGGGAAATAATCAAAGGACTATATGAATTCTCTACATCAACGTCTCTCAAACAGACAGATCCCACTCATTCCACAACCATTTCTCATGTGGAGGAAGAGATGTTCACAGACACACACATCAATGCTCTACCACTGTTAGCCTCTTTGAGCTTTTCAGATCACATTGTCATGAAAATGTATCCTTCCCTTACGCGAGTCTGATTGCTGCGCTAAAGAGGGAGAGGACAGAGTGACAGAGAGAGGAGAGGGAAGGAGACAATGTGATCTGAGAAAATGAGACATGGGAAATGGTTTTGGAATGAGTGGGATCTGTCTGTTTGAGAGTAAGAGAGTTAGTTGCTGGTTGAACATAAATAAATGAATGGGTTTCTCAAGATAGTGCTGGTACTGTACAACCAATATTATGTAAATACATGGAGATTCCTGAGTTAGCCTGAGCTAGCCTACTGACCCCTTTTCTTATTCAGAACAAAATGGACGCTGTTGTGATTGATGTGTTTGTCCTTTAAGAGCGAGCACAGATAGATCATGATGGTGACACACGAGCGTATACACACACACACACACACACACACATACACACACACATACTTGTAGTTGCGCACACACACGGATGCACACACACACACACACACACAGCACGTCCCCCTTCAACCTCAATCAGACACACACTGACACCACACACAGACCAGATGAGAGAGGAAACCTCATCAACAATGACAATAATTTGCTTTCCATTATATTTCTCCTCACTGTGGTTTCAGTAATTGAAATTGAGGAGGGGATATCAAGTATCTTATTGGGCTGTAGTAATACCAATTTGACTGCCTATTAGGCTAATGAAAAGCACACACACACACACACACACACACACACACACACACACACACACATACACGCATACACGCACACACATACACGCATACACGCACACACAGACTGTACTCATTAACTCCTTGCACTATTCATGTACAAGTACTTTATGTGACTGAATATGGTCCTTATATGGTCATAAACCCTAAGCCTAAATAAGGAAATAGGCTGGTAATTGCATGTCTTCATCTACAGGCTCTTCGTTGTCATTCACCTCCATTAAACAAAGACTCTGTGACAGCAAAACACATGTAGCCGCTTCAGTGATTAATTGGCTTTCTGAGCCCACCAGTTTCTAAAACCCACTAGTGTTGCATTGCAATATATATATTTTAGAGGAATTCCAATTAAATTGAGAGAGTTCTTATCTTCTTATTTCTGTAAAGAATGCAATCAAGTGGTAAAGCTCTTAAGTTTGGTCTTAGTGTGTGTGTGCATGTATGTATAATCCACATTCCCCTGCAACAAAACATCATTTATTAAATCACATTATGTTTCCACGTGAAGGCGTTCTCTACAGTTCGTAATGATCAATTTTATTTTTATTTCTCATTGCCCCACTTTGTTGTGAAAACTGCTTTTGGATGAGGAAATGTGAATAGATTCATCCCACCTTGTAAACATGATCATTTAAAACCCACCCAGAAGGTTTCATTCAACGGAACACAATATGAAGACAATCACGTAAAGGTGCAAACTGGTGTGTTTTTGGAAATCAGTGATATATTCCCATTGGTTTGAGAAGACCAATCAGCCTATTGTATCACACGGTGTAAAGTCGTCTGAACTCCATTATAACCAATGGGACAGGTGTAGTCTATAACAGCCGTCTACCATCTTAATTAGTGTTCAATTAAGTCAATGTGACGGCTCAATCTGTCAGTCAGACGAAGATCACATCACCTCTAAGCTACCTGTCAAGCTAAACCAATCAAGACACGCTAGTTTACAGATTAGCGTTAGCCGCAGCACTAACAGTGTAGGGAGATGGGGACGTTGACTTGAACGATGCTTAATTACTGTTGACACATTAGGACCCCACGGGTGGTCTTGTCACTGCCTGTGTTCAAATGGCAGGTGAATAGACACCTCCATATGCTGCGTTGCTACAGAAGGGTCCTATAACTGAGTGATACACACAGCAATGACAGCATGAATTCACACATCACATGCACTGTCCCCCCCCCTGTCTCTCTTTCTCTCCATCCCTCTCTTTACTCTGAGTTGATGGCACTTTGAACAGTGTTAAACTGCATATCTATTCCATTACATCAACTGTTCTGAGATGGGAGAGAAGAGAGAACCTGTGTATCCTGAGGGTGACAACTTCAAAGGACCATCCCTCCCTCCCTTCCACATCCCTCTCTCGCGTGCTCGCTACCTCTCTCCTCCCTTGCTCCCTCCCTCCATGTATGCCAGATGTCCATACACACCCAGAACACAACTCAACATCAACCCTCTCCACAGCTGGCCAACATCTAACAAGCTAAGGCTGGGGTCATGCCAGCGAAGATGTGTGTGTGTGTTTGTGTATACACACTACACACCTATTACCATCACCATCCTTTCACTCTCATTCATCCCTATTCATTCCTATTCTTCCTTCTCTTGTGTTAGTCTGATCAAACACACCTAGTAACCTTTGTGCTTCTCTCTCTGTCTCTCTGTCTTCATCTAATTCAATAGAATGTGAGTACAGTACATCAGAGGCTTGTAGATTGCTGTGGACAGCTGTGTGTAGTGGTTAAATGCCTGTTCACGTAAGCAGTCTTTTGATCAGACAGGTTCTCTCCAGGGGGGAGGAGGGAGCCGCAGGTGTGCCAGCGTATCAAGCTTTGTGTGTGTGTGTGTCTGTATGTGTGCGTGTGCGTGTCCATTAGCATGCGTGCGTGCGTGTGTGTGCGTGCATGTGTTTTTTCGATCAGATTCTCTCCAAGGGAGGTAAAACCCCAGGTGTACAAGTGTTACAGACTTGTCCCAAATAGCCCCCTTTTCCCAATATAGTGCACTACTTTTAACCTCAGGGTATTATAGGGAATAGAGGGCCATTTGCAACGCTACCATAGATTGATGTTAAAAACCCTTTCAAACTTAGAGGACGAGACCCAGTCACAGAAAGCTAGTGTTGTTTGCACTTAATAGTGTTTGAATGAAGGCTTGGCTAGCTGATCATGTGCATGTTGCTGCTGAATACCAAGAAACCCACAGGAAAGATTGTGACTAGGATCAATGACTTTCATACATCCATTTTTTTCTTCAATTGCAGCCGTTTCCTACAATGGTGTAGTAGGTCATATTTCGGGCAGAGGGACGAGCATTCACAAAACACACACACTCATTCAAGCAGACAAACACACACACTCATTCAAGTAGACAAACACACCTGCTGCTAAGAGTCATACGCTTCTCTTTGATACTTGTAGATGTCAAACACTCTCTAGTGTTGGAAGCTGTGTGAGGAAGACTGTGATGCTACGGTTCATCATTTAAGACACTAAACAGTGAGACACGGCTCTGAAGACAGCAGGACATGAAAAACAAGAAAAGAGGGGGGAAAAATGAAAAGAGAAGATAAACTGCCATCTGATATATCTCTGTGAGACTGAACAGCATCTAATCTGACGTGATGAGATAAGAGATGTGTTCATTTCAGATACTGTATCAAAGGCTACTAAAACACCCGGTTGGTTGAATAGCAGCCTTTATAGTAAACAACATCTCTTCTGGCCTCAAATCTTTTGAAATGTCTGTGAACAAAATATGTTTGAACATATGTAGTCTTGTGAAGTTTGTATCTTAACATGGTGTTAGCATCATGGAACGTTAAGGGGCTTTAAAAACCCGGCAAAAGACAAATCTGCAGTTTTTTAAAGAAACCGAAATGACATTTATATTTGTGTGGACCAAGTGATTAAATCTGAAGCCAACTACAAGTGCCAAACCCACGGTTTCTCATTTCAAATATTTGTCAAAGATATTATCCTTGTTTCCACACACACACACACACACACACGTCAGGGTCCTAAGAGACACTGAAGTTTCTATTTGATTTGATCATCTTTTAGCTTATGTCTATGACTTGGTCTATCTGTTTGTTGAGCTAGAACAACCAAGAGGAATGCCCAAGGTAAATGAAGTAGGCTATTTGAATAGTTGGAGTAGTTTGGAACCCGTTATGTTTAGCGAGGAGAGAAGAAGAACACCAGATTTAGAGTTTCAACATTGACACGGATGAATATGTATTAATACACAGGTTGGGTTGTGTTCTATTCTAATTGTGATATTCTATCCTTACAAATCTACTCTCAAATGACATACACATGTAGGCAGCACTAACAAACCTGCACTTCGTCCTTACAATCAAAACAGACAACATCCCCCGTTCAATAAGGCATCACTAGGATTTATGCATTGAAACGGAGCTATCAACTGCTAGGGTTCCCACACAGCTGCTAATCAATTAACATTTGAGACAGAATGAGACTTTGGGTGCCTCAAGAAAAGGTTCAAAGGTTAACATGGGAAGATGAAAAGGATCAAAGGTTAACATGGAAGATGAAAAGGGTCAACGGTTAACATGGAAGATGACAAGGGTCCGACATTCAGATGAAACGATGACGCGTCCTGTAAATGAGACGAGTCGCCATGTTAAAGAAACAAGAATCCGCCGAGGTTGAGAAGCTAATCCACTTTTATGACTCTAAATGTCATTTCACAAAAGAATAACACATGCAACTTAGCGGGGCGGGGGTAAAGACAAGAACAAAAGACATCCTGATCCTACATCTGGGAATACACAGACATTCTAACACATCATAATTGAATGACCTTTGAATCTCATTGGAGCCTATTGACATTTTACTGTAATACATAATAGTGATATATTTGAACCCTCTTGCCTATCTCCTACCTATACCTGTGTCATATATATCTGTATGCTTCACATATTGCATATCTCATACTCAGGGGATAACATGTTAAATAAACTGTCTTTTCCAACTGGGTATTTAAAGTGGCAACTTCGCTACTTATTTAACCTGATATTCCTACTGTCCTTCCTGCAACATGCCAGTGTCCATATGGAGATATTGAATATGAGCTTAGAAAATAGTGGAGTGCCCCTTTAATTCTAACGGATAATGAGAAAGAATGAAAGGAGGATAAGCTGGACGACGAGCGATCGAGTGAGAGATTTGTTCCTCTCTGATCTCTTCATGTCTTCAAGAAAACCAAAACATACTGCAGGTAAGCGGACATCTTTGACATCTTTGTGGTTGCGTGTGGGTGCGCTTGTGTATTTATGTGACCATCTGAGTGTGAGCGTTGGAAAAAATATTTATAGATCCACTTCAGTGTTTTCTGTAATCCACCTGAGGTATAGATTTTCCTTCAAACGTCGATACACACGCTGCACAAATGTCAACAAGGGGGGGGGGGGGACAAGAGACAAGAACTCCATTTTGTGAAACTGACCGGGACTTTGTTTTACTTTGTGTTCACCAACCAAGATGGCGTCCGATCTCGATCTCTCATTGGATATGGTTGCATCTATCCAGTAGGGACAGGAGAGCATCTTCTCTGAAGCCCTTGGTTCATGGGTGATTCATGAGAACATGGCCTATTCCTCTATGGTACGGCATAATGTTCTCATTCACCTCCCCACATCTCTTCACTATAGCTCTCACATTGATTTATTAGGTGCCCTTTTGCTAGTTCTAGTATTTCTAGATTAGCCTTTATATCTCACCCTAACACACACAGAGGGACACATCTGCATTCATACAGATCCAATATGTTTTATAACTAGAAACCCATCAAATATGCACCTTGATTTTCTTTCACCTATCAATGTTAGCTAAAAGAAAAAGTTGGTAATCAATGCTACCTTATAGATGTGAATAAAAAACAACAACTCTGTACAAAGTCTCATCGAAGGACTCTACAATCTGCTTATCTAATAATGAGCATTGTCTTTTTTCAGGAGGACAAAACCATTAGACTACCATTAGCCACTGGGCTATGCTAGCCCTGTTGTCAATCACAGGAGCGTTAGCATTAGCCTCTAAGCTAAGCTAGCCCTGTTTGCGCAATCGTTAACTTTGGAGTTTCATCAATGTTTGGAGGTTCATCATTGTTCCGACAATGCTCACACGAAATTCACATTTTGGTACTTGTTTTTGCTTTTCTTTGGGTGTATGGATGAGGGCGACTATGCTCCATGCAAGCCCAGAATTAGCATGTCTTTCAAGGGTCCTGTCATTGCTGTAGTCCTCTCAAAGAATATCCACATGTCTCAGAAAAGGAGATGCCTTAATTAAACACCATTACCCAGAAGTCATTGTAATCCTCCACAAATGTATACCAATTCCTCAGCTTCAATTTTCACCCAATCGTCATGGAAAGAAGAGAACATGGACATCTCACTGATGAAAGAGAGAGAGCGAAAGAGGGAGGAGACGAGTTCATTGAACAGATATCAATCAAACACCTCTGGAGGAGAAAAAAAAGTTCCAACCGATAGATAAAGTTTCATCTGTTTTTCCTTGAGCCGGCATCCATCATCTGGCTCGTACCTTTAACTCCAAACCCCATCTCCCCTTCCTGTCCACCCCTCTTCTCAGTCCAAGGGTTGGTGAGGTATCCATGAGCATCTATCTCATAGTACTGTTGTCCATCTTTACTCCTGACAGAAAGATTTGCCTGGTCCAAACTCCCAGTGCTATTACATTTTTTCACCAGAGGGGGTGCCAGGGAGCTAGGTGACAGCAGTGACGTCAGAGACAAACTACTAAGTGTCTCTGATAAACGTTCGCTGTTAAAAGCCTGACTGGATCCTTCGCCTCCCATCCCTATCCCACAATCGTCATCTGAAGGGTCCATAGAGTCTTGCCTTGGGCAGCCTGGACTGGTGCTGCTGCCACAGCTGCTCTGGCTCCTCTGGTGCCCTCTAGTTGCTTGGAGGTTGAATATTGTACTGCGGCCTCTCATTGAGGGGTGACCCAGTGATCTGGGGGTTTGTCGTGTTTCGTCAAGGTGAGGGAGGGGGAGAGGGCAGAGGAGAGGCAGGGCCAGGGAGACTCGAGGGGGGGAGACGCTAAAGCTGAGACCTTCCTCCAGGGTGGTCTGGAGGCTTCCCTCGGAGCTGCCTGTGGCCAGGGACGAGTCACTGTGGGACGGGTGCTGAGGAAGGATAGGGGGTGTGGCGGGGTGGAGGAATAGCAAGGGGGGAAAGAAGAGAGAGCAGTAAGGAGAGAGAGAGAGAGAGAGAGAGAGAGAGAGAGAGAGAGAGAGAGAGAGAGAGACAGACAGACAGACAGACAGACAGACAGACAGACAGACAGACAGACCAGACAGACAGACAGACAGACAGACAGACAGACAGACAGACAGACAGACAGACAGACAGACACAGACAGACAGACAGAGAGAGACAGAGAGAGAGAGAGAGGTGAAAGAAACAGAGAGATAGACAATAAGACAGAAAGAGAGAAAAAAGTGAATGAGAGCGGTGAAGTATTTAAGCACAAGAACCAAGAAAACAGAGAGTCAAGTAGACAAGGATGACCTCGCTAATTAGTGTAGTGCTGCAGAAATGTACTGGAATAGAATCTCACAAAGCACTCTGGAAATGACATAACAAAAACAAATTGATACAGAAAAGGTCAGTTACATGCTGTTGCCATGGTTACCTCTGAAGCAGAAGAAGAATATTGCTTGTTTTTGTGCCATGAACAGAAATGCACTCTTAGCACCGTAGCATACCATTTAAATGAAAAATACTGTGCACTAAATGGGAAGATATAAAGGTCTGAATAGGAAGATATAAAGGTCTGAAATAGGAAGATATAAAGGTCTGAATAGGAAGATATAAAGGTCTGAATAGGAAGATATAAAGGTCTGAATAGGAAGATATAAAGGTCTGAATAGGAAATATATAAAGGTCTGAATAGGAAGATATAAAGGTCTGAATAGGAAGATATAAAGGTCTGAATAGGAAGATATAAAGGTCTGAATAGGAAGATATAATGGTCTGAATAGGAAGATATAAAGTCTGAATAGGAAGATATAATGGTCTGAATAGGAAGATATAAAGGTCTGTATAGGAAGATATAAAGGTCTGAATAGGAAGATATAAAGGTCTGAATAGGAAGATATAAAGGTCTGAATAGGAAGATATAATGGTCTGAATAGGAAGATATAATGGTCTGAATAGGAAGATATAATGGTCTGAATAGGAAGATATAATGGTCTGAATAGGAAGATATAAAGGTCTGAATAGGAAGATATAATGGTCTGAATAAGAAGATGTATAATTCAACTTTGATGCACTCACTCCTTACAGATATGCCCATTTATTGTGTTTTATTCCTTAATAACTGTCTCAACCACAGTGAGCTTTCTGGAACAAAATGGCTGCTGTGCATCAGCTGGATACTTCCCCCTCTTAGAATATAAAATAAGCTACAGTATATTGTAAATGTCATCTCTTATAGCAAGCATCCCCATGGACCTTAACTCTAGTGGAGTGTAGCCCTTACCAACGAGTGGAAAACAACTGAATCTGATGGGAATTTCACCCCATAAAGTCAATCCATTACTTATTCTACCATTATAACACCCATGGCTGTTACACTGAATTCCATATACGGCACTATATATATATATATATATAGCACACC
>NW_022264164.1:0-33945 GCF_002021735.2 Oncorhynchus kisutch | reverse complement strand
GTCTGCCAGCCTACTGGGAACAGAGTGTTCAACTGCTTCCTGGGCCTGGTCCACTAACACCTGGTACCTGTGGCTGGTGGCGGGCTGCCCTTCGGTCCAAGTGAACCAGGAGAACTTCACACATCACAACCAGTCTATCACAGAGCTTTAATACTGTGTCACTGTGTATTTTAGTTGTCACTGTATTAGACTAAGCAGAGGCATTTGAGGATGTTGAAATGTCGAGTTTGAAATGGTGCTGGAATAGTGGAGGCAGCTCCTGTTTTCTTTGCGACTTGCGGTCTCTCTGTGGTTTTAAATCCATAGTTTAGTGTTCCGAAAAAGTCTGAAACATTAACTTGCTTGACTATGCTGAAGGTCATGTAACAAATTGTCTGTTACTGTATTTGATCCATTGCATTTGTAAGTATTCAGACCCCTTTACTTTTTTTCTTTGCAGCGCTCGTTGAATGTCGGCGGTTGAGCACATTTGTATGGAATGTGGTTAGCGTACGTTAGACAATACAGAATACACTTTCATGAGATACGAACTACCTACAAATCTGTCTTGTAGGCTAACGTTAGCTAGCCATTTCATAAGCCTGAAATGTGGCAAAAGGTCGCAAAGTTCAAGGGGGACCGAATACTTTCGCAAGGCACTGTAAATGAGCTATTTCAGATTTTCTAAAACCTGTTTTTGCTTTGTCATTTGGAGTATTGTTTGTAGATTGGTGAGGGAAAAAACAATGTAATCAATTTTAGAATAAAGCTGCAATGTAACAAAATGTGGAAAAAGTCAATGGATCCACTGAACATGCCCTGCTGAAAGACCTATGTGGAAAAGTGGTTGGAGTTTGTCGGTCCTCAAGTCTTTACCAGTAATGCTAGCTGGTGTGCAACGACCGGTAGTATTAAGTATAACCACTAGATACTGGAATGTAATAACATGTTGGTATACAGTAACTTAGAAAACGATGTTCAATAAAGAATTGCTGATTATGCAGGTAGTTTGATCTTTTGAAAAAGTGAGTCAGGCTTGCTAAAGTTAGCTAGCAAGCCCAGGCTAGCTAAGATTTTAGCTAATATTAACTTAGCTAGCTACCTCATACAACTTAGTTAGGTCGTTGCTCATAGAATTTTTTTATTTTTTTATTTCATACTTCTGGTAATGTAACTTTATAATTTGCTAAAATATTAGCGAGGCAGGCTAGCTAGCTAGCTACAGGCTAGCTAACGTTAGCCTACAAGACAGATTTGCAAGGTAGTTCGTATCTCATAAAAGTGTATTCTGTATTGTCTAACGTACGCTAACCACATTCCATACAAATGTGCTCAACCGCGACATTCAAAGAGGCTGCAAAGAAAACGAATGGGACTGTAGCGATATCAAAACCTGGGGTGTGAACTGCATTTCTATCAAGCGTTGATTGACATGGTAATGGATTCAAAGTACTGGAGAAAAGTTGAAAAAAAGGACCCCTCCGACGCTGTACGTTACATCGTGACGTGTCATGGCGTAACGTACAGCACGCATAAAGCATCTAATTCTGTCTTACAGACTCTCTCACTTCTCTCACTGTTTAAAAACAAGAAAGGGACAGGGACAGGGTAAGGGGGATACCTAGTCATTTTTTGAGTCATCACTGCAAGCTATCATGACTCTCAAAAGCCGCTGATTACTTCTGAAGATCACTTCAGCACCGGCCCTAAAAAACCTGATTCAAGTTTGACACAAACCTTCCAATAGGTATGTAATGACACATTATATAAACTCTTTATAGTGATGTATTTACATTTTAGAGGCGAGGCGTTATATATGTTTTTCTGATTATTTTGATCAGGGTGGAACGTGGGTGGGTATGCGTGTCTTGTGTTGTCCAGGTTTTTTTGTAGATCTACGGTATTTTTGTAAGTCTAGGGTATTGTAGGTCTATGGTGGCCTGTTCCCAATCAGAGGCAGCTATTTATCGTTGTCTCTGATTGAGGATCCTATTTAGGTTGCCATTTACCATTTAGGTTTTGTGGGTTATTGTCTATGTGTAGTTGCATGTCAGCACTAAATGTTTATAGCTTCACGTTCGTTTTGTTGTTTTGTTAGTTTGTTTAAGTGTTCTTCGTTTATTAAAAGAAGAATGTATTCCAATCACCCTGCACCTTGGTCTCCTCTTTATGAGGAACGTGACAAGACCTGACGGAGCTCATTGCATTCTTGCATCATGCGGAGATGGGTATCATGAAGATCTTGTCATTGATTTTGTTGGAAAGGGGAGAAATTGTGCTTTACAATGGTACTGATATAACTCTTGATTTGGAAGTATTACGCTTTTTGGGCGCTAAAATAAAGTAAATTGTACAGACCAGCGCAATGTACAGAAGTTAATTAGTTACATTGTACAGTAACGGCTACACCGGCCTGAATCTAATCCAGCAGTGTGGTTAAGGTTAGGGTTGAAGTTAGGGTTAGGTTTAAAATAACATTTTAAGAAGATATATTGTAGAAATGGGTGGGGTTTATGATTTTGTGACTGTGGTTACAAAAATAGCTTGACCTGAGTTACAGCCCTGATGACACAGACAGCTTGTTGACAACGTTAATGTGTGTTATGTGAATAGTTGTATTAAAAAATACCGTGTTTGATAAACTAGTAGGTTAATTACCCAACCAAGCAGATACAATAGTAATTTTGGTTGTGAAGTGCATTATCAAAAAGCTTTGCCCTTTCTTCATAACAAAATGCTATTTATCACTTGGCTGTCTATTGTATCACCCTGTCAAAGGCCCTCCCAGTGAACACCAACTCTTAAGATGAGGAAGTACATGGTTTATGAGGATTGACTGCTGCAGTTTTAAAAATCAAATCAAATTGTATTGGTCACATACACGTGGTTAGCTGATGTTATTGCGGTTATAGCAAAATGCTTGTGCTTCTAGCTCCGACAGGACAGTAATATCTAACATGCAATCTCTAACAAATTACACAACATATACCCAATACATTCAAGACTATATACATATGGATGAGCGATTTCAGAGCAGAACAGACTACAGTAGAATAGTATAGAAAAACAGTATGTACAGTACACATGAAATGAGAAATGCCAGAAATGTAAACATTAAATGACTAAGATACCGTAGAATAGTGTAGAATACAGTATATACATATGAGATGAGTAATTCCAGATATGTAAACATTATTAAAGTGACTGGTGTTCCATTCCTTAAAGTGGCCAGTGATTCCTAGTCTATGCCTATAAGCAGCAGCCTCTAATATGCTAGTAATGGCTGTTTATCAGTCTGATGGCCTTGAGATAGAAGCTGTTTTTCAGTCTCTCGGTCCCAGCTTTAATACACCTGTACTGACCTCGCCTTCTGGATGATAAAGGGGTGAACAGGCAGTGGCTCGGGTGGTTGATGACCTTGATTATCTTTTTGGCCTTCCTGTGACATTGGTTGCGGTAGGTGTCCTGGTAGTTTGCCCCCGGCAATGCGTTGGGCAGACCGCACCACCATCTTGAGAGCCTTGCGTTTGCCTACGGATCAGTTGCCGTACCAGGCGGTGATGCAGCCTGACAGAATGCTTTCAATTGCACATCTGTACTTGTTAGTGAGGGTTTTAGGAGACAAGCTAAATTTCTTTAGCCTCCTGAGGTTGAAGTGGCACTTTACCACACTGTCTGTGTGGGTGGTCCATTTCAGTTTGTCAGTGATGTGTATGCCAAGGACCTTGAAGCTTTTCACCTTCTCCACTACTGTCCCATCAATGTAGATAGGGGGGTGCACCCTCTGCTGTTTCCTGAAGTCCATGATCATCTCCTTTGCTGACGTTGAGTGAAAAGTTGTTTTCCAGGCACCACACTCCCAGAGCCCTCACCTCCTCCCTGTAGGGTGTCTCGACATCATTGGTAATCAAGCCTACTACTGCTTGGCCATCAGTCATAGGTGAACAGGGAGTACAGGAGGGGGCTGAGCACGCACCCTAGTGGGGCCCCATTGTTGAGGATCAGCGGAGTGGAGGTGACGTTTCCTACCTTCACCACCTGGGGGTGGCTCGTCAAGGAAGTCCAGGAACCAGTTGCACAGACCCAGGGCCTCGAGCTTAATGATGAGCTTGGAGGGTACTATAGTGTTGAATGCTGAGCTATAGTCAATAAACAGCAATCTACATAGGTATTCGTTGAATAGTACGAAGCATGGGCATTCCTGTTTGGGTTTCTGCCTACAGGACTGGAGGACTAAGATGGAGTTGTGGTCAGATTTTGAATTGCAATGTTTGAGAGTCTTAATAGCATGAATAGGACAGTAAAAATGTTGATAGAATTTTGGCAGCCTGGTCCTCAGATTTGCTTTGTTAAAATCCCCAGCTACAATAAATGCAGCCTCGGGATATTGTGTGTGGTTTTTAGTTCGAGTAAAGTCCAGTGTCCATGTTCTTTGAGGGCCGTTGAGGTTTCGGCTTGAGATGGGATGTAAACTTGGGAGACAATTTGATCGACATTTAATTGTGAGGTATTCTAGGCCGGGTGAACAAAATGACTTGAGTTCATGAATGTTCCAAGAATTACACCATGAGTCGTTAATCATGAAACACACACCCCCGCCCTTCTGCAATATTTATTCCTGTCTGCGCAATGTACTGGCAATCCTACTGACTTTACTGACTCCGACAGAGTATCCTGAGACAGCCATGTTTCCGTGAAACAAAGTACGTTACAGGCCCGATGTCTCTCTGGAAAGGAATCCTTGCTTGAAGCTCATCAACTTTGTTATCCAAAGACTGAACATCAGCGAGTAATATAATCGGAAGCGGTGGGTGGTGTGCGCACCTCCTAAGTTGAACCAGTAGGCCGCCTCTCCTCCACCAGCGATGTTTTGGTTTGGCCTCTGGAATGTGTTCCATTGCTCTAGGGAGAGTGAACTAAGGATCAGCTCCAGGGAAGTGGTATTCCTGGTCGTAGTGCTGGTAGTTCTGGTGAGTTACCGCCGCTGTAATATCCAATAGTTCTTCCAGGCTGTATGTAATGACACAAATCATTTCCTGAGGTAATAATAAAAAAAAATAGTACATAAAAATACTAAATACTGCAAAGTTTTCTAAGAGCTAGTCGCGATGCTGCCATCTCCGTCAGCTCCGTCTGAGTTGCACTTGAAGAGATCTGCAGTCTGCAGCCGAACATGTGACATAGAGAAGACCAAGGGGACCCTCCCTACCACACAGACATACGCTCGTTGTGAGAACTCCTACTGTATAAATGGGAACAGGGAGGACACTTGAATCAGGTCAGTGACGGTTGACCTGGTCAAAGGTCAAAACAGTTTAGAATTTTTTCCAATTCACCTTCAAAACCAAGCCTGGTAGAACCAGCCTGATTGTTCCTTTTCATATCATTATATCTGAAGTGAAATAGAAAGATGACTGCAGCCTTCAGGTTTGTTCCATCATGCTAATCTTACCCATTTATAATGTAATCAGTGCTCAGTGTGTGTTTGTGTGAGACCCATCAGTATCTTAGAGAAGGTGCCAGGAGCTGATATAAGCTGCCAAGCCTATCAATGTGGTACTGGCAAAGACGTTACCTCTATCTTCACTTCATACCTGTTCACCAATGGTCGTCAAAGAGGAGATCAGCAATAGGTAGATGTAGTTTGACCTGTTCAAAATAGGATAGTTGAAATCTATATGCTAACAAAGAAATAGAAAATAGAAAACAAATATATACTAACTGCCATTGGTAATAGAACAGTGACTGTGTTCACACATGCAACTATGGAGCCAGCACTTGGAGACTTGCAAGATGATGTGATGGAGTCCTGACTAACAGACAGGCTTGATACTGACAGCAGATATGTCCAGTATTTGCATCACCCCTTTCATTCCATGTGTCACTGATTAACTCTGCCAATTTCTAGAAATGGAGAGGACATGAGATACTTTTACCAGATATCAGCCTAGTTCATTTAATGAGGAGACCATATTTGGGTAGGTTTGATCTGACTTATTATTATTTTTGGACTCTGCTGGTCATCTATGAACGTTTGAACATCTTGGCCATGTACTGTTATAATCTCAACCCGGTACAGGCGGAAGAGGACTGGCCAACCCTTATAGCCTGGTTCCTTTCTATGTTAATTCCTAGGTTTCTGCCTTTCTAGGGAGTTTATCCTAGCCACCGTGCTTCTACATCTGCATTGCTTGCTGTTTGGAGTTTTAGGCTGTGTCACGCCCTGACCTTTATTCTCTATTTTGGTTTAGGTCGGGGTGTGACTAGGGTGGGCATTCTAATTTCTTTATTTCTATGTTGGCCTGGTATGGTTCCCAATCAGAGGCAGCTTTCTATCATTGTCTCTGATTGGGGATCATACTTAGGCAGCTTTTTCCCACCTGTTGGTTGTGGGATCTTGTTTGTGTATAGTTGCCTTGAGCACTGCATAGCTTCACGTTCGTTTGGTTCTTTATTGTTTTTTGCCGGTTCACGTAATAAAGATGATAAACCCAAACCCAAACCACGCTGCATTGTGGTCCGATTCTTACAATAACGTTTGTGACAGGCTGGGCTTCTGTGTAGTACTTTTTAGGCACGACTTTGACTTCTATTGTATTTTTCTATTATATAATTGAATGGTATCAGCCAATATTTGAGAGGGAGAAACCCTGTGTATTCTGCATCAGGATCAGGGATCTCCTGTTGTGTACGGGACACCACACATTAAGGTATGACAACACTGACATGTTTGCCAAGGTATCCTTATTACCACCAGACAAAATGCTGTCATCAAGGCAAAGGGTGGCGACTTTGAAAAATCTAAAATCTAAAATATATTTTGATTTGTTTAGCACTTCTTTGGTTACTACATGACTCCATATGTGTTATATCATAGTAATGATGTCTTCACTATTGTTCAACAAAGTAGATAATAATAAACATAAAGTAAAAAACCCCGGTAATGAGTAGGTGTGTACAAGCTTTTGACTGGTAATGTATATATGTTTACTCATGTTTCTTGTATCTCTCAGATATAGGAGAGACACTGTTGTTCCATAAAGTTCATATGTTATTCAATGCTTTTGTATGGGATAATATCAGTAATACAGAAAAATATTTTTCATCCAAAAACATTTTTATATATATATTTGATATTTTGATACTCTGATTTGTAAACATTAAGTGAATGTAAATTGTCTTATGAAGATATCACATGTGCTGTAGTCTACCTGTAAGTACAAACCTATACTGCATTCACTACGCAATTCGAGAGAACCTAGAATCCATAAAATGAATACTGTGTATGTCTGAAACCTTGCAGGTGGCTGGGTTAACCTGTGGCTGGGACAGAAAGGTGCTGAGTGATATGAGTGATGATGCTTCCATTTCATTTCTGCTCAAGCCAAAATGCAAATCTCTGAGCAGGATGGAATTGCATCTCTGTGTATGTGTATGTGTACGCGTGTATGTGTGTGTGTGTGTGTGTGTCTGTGTGTGTGTGTGTGTGTGTGTGTGTTTGTGTGTGTGTCTGTGTGTGTGTGTGTGTGTGTGTGTGTGTGTGTGTGTGTGTGTGTGTGTGTGTGTGTGTGTGTGTGTGTGTGTGTGTGTGTGTGTGTGTGTGTGTGTGTGTGTGTGTGTGCATGCAGCATGTGCATTTTTTAAATCTGTGTTTTGTTCATGATAATGTTTTGATAGGATTTCTAGTAAAATAAAATCACCTGCTGTAAACGCAACATATGATGGAGCTCAATTCATCAAGGCACACAGATGTGTGTATGTAAATAATGCACGTGACTTGTTTGGAAGAACACAGGACAGAGAGCTTTGTCTAAAGTCACTCATACATGTACGTGTTGTTTCATCAGGTTGGACACAGCCTTCTGCAGGAGAGAAAACCAGGGATATTGAGAATCAAGGTCTGATTTACCAAAACAACTGAGGTAGGTTATTTTACATTTTAACATCACTGAGAATGTTATCTCAGGCTAATTGTTTTGAATGTCCTCTTTCTGTTTTCATTTGGACATTCTGAGACAATGAACAATACTTGACATAACAGTAGACCTATCTATAACAAAGTATGTTTATGTATGTTTGAATCAGTATATTGCATCTGTATTTTGTCAATAATATTATTACAAATATATTATTAATATAAAATGTAAAGTCATGAATCGTGTCATTACCCTTCTCTCATTTCTCAGTGTGCTCAGATATTATTCCACAAGGATGAACGACTCTTCAGGAAATCAAACTTACCTTGACAACTTGGATGTTTGTTTTGACCAGGGCTATGCTGTTCTAATGCTGTCCTGTGCTGCCCAGGCCCTGTGCTTCGTTCTGGGGATGCCAGCTCTGGTCTGGTGCCTCTGGCTCTCTCTGACTGGAAGTCTCTCTGGAGGTGTCAAACCAACCCAGATCTTCACTATTAACCTGTTTGTAGTGGAGCTGGTGTTCTGTGTCGAGGGTCTACTAGAAGTGATCAGCTATCTACTCATCCAGAACATTATGTTGCTGCAGGCAGTGTATTTTTTATATTTCCTCTCCTGCACCTGCAGGCCCCTGATCCAGAGCTGCATCTGTGTGGAGCGATACCTGGCGGTGGTCCAACCTGTGGCTTTCCTCAAGTACAGACTCCGGAGGTACAGGGTGGTGTGTTCAACCCTGGTCTGGCTGTTGTCACTTACTTATGCATGTTCTTCTATTCCTTTAATTGGTTATGAAGAAACCAAATATTTTGCGCTCCTTAGTTTGTATTGCCTTGGAGTGGCCATCATTTCTCTCTGCTGCTTCTTCATCCTGCGTGTGCTGAAGCAGCCTGGTCCAGGAGAGGTAGAGGGAGGAAGAGGGGGAGAGAAGAAACAGGGGACGACAGTCCCACATAAGAAGAGAGCTTTTGTGATCGTCTTATCCAACTTGGTGATCATCTTGGCAAGCTCTATCCCTGTGGTTGCTTGGCCCCATGTTAATGATCATTAACGTCTTCAGTGTCCTGGTCTCACCCCTAACGCACCTCTATAGAGAGGGAAGTCTGCCCTGTCAAAGAGGGCCAGAGACAGGTTAGACCTACAGTAGTGGCACTAAAATAACAGGTTAATGTGACTCCAGGAGTCAATAGAGCTTTGTGTTAAATATGCGTTGAATGAAAAAAATGTCAATATCGTGGCGCAGCATAAAGTCATACCACAGGTTCTCAACAGGATTGAGGTGTGGGCTATCATTAGGCCATTCCAAGACGACTTAACTGTTTCCCCTTAAAACTTCTTCAGGATCGGTTGGTCCTACAATAATAATACAATGTTAGTTTTGAGACAAAGGAGCTTCCCCCCACTGTTTTGGTAAAATGATTACATTTTGAGGCTTTAAAGTGGCAATCTGTGATTGCTACATTAATTTTTTGACTTTTAAATTAATGATATATATCGTCAGATTCTTGAAAAATATAACTTGTAAATGCTCATGAGCTTTTTTCAACCGTCGTACGCTACCTGAACCAAAAATGGGAGCTTTTTTACTAATTTGTTTGTATCAATATAATTGTAAACAAACACTGTAAGTTATTGTATGAATGGCAGATTCCACTTTTCACAACAACTAACAAGCAATATCTCACAAAATGCTACACTCCACCAAATAAAAACAGTAAAAATTATTTTCAGAATATAAAATTATACATTATTTATTGCCTTTGCCATGTCTACATATATTTAAA
The DNA here is from genome assembly GCF_002021735.2 of Oncorhynchus kisutch. NCBI lineage: Eukaryota > Metazoa > Chordata > Actinopteri > Salmoniformes > Salmonidae > Oncorhynchus > Oncorhynchus kisutch. Next base: position 24,272 of record NW_022264164.1, on the reverse strand, counting down.
CAAAAGTTGCAGGCACTAAGGAGATACCTGTTATGGCTAGGAACCCCCCCCCCCCCATTCAGCTGAAAAGGTGGCATGGGAAAATCAAAACTATTTGTCAGATTTTTTAAATGTTTTATTGCAAAAACACAACATATATTTATGTTAGACCACCACCAAATCCCCCCCAAAACACAGCCATTTTTCCCAGCCAAAGATAGAGTCACAAAAGCAGAATTAGAGATAACATTAATCACTAACCTTTGATAATCTTCATCAGATGACACTCATATGACATCATGTTACACAATACATTTATGTTTTGTTTGATAATATGCATATTTATATCCACAAATCTCAGTTTACATTGACGCCATGTTCAGAAATGCCTCCAAAATATCCGGAGTAATTACAGAGAGCTATGCCAGATAACAGAAATACTCATCATAAACTTTGACGAAAGATACATGTTTTACATATAATTAAAGATACACTGGTTCTTAATGTAACTGCTGTGTCAGATTTTTTTAAACGTTACGAAAAAAGCCTACCATGCAATAATCTGAGACGTCGCTAATACGTAAATATATTTCTCCGCCATGTTGGAGGCAACAGAAATACGAAATTACATCATAAATATTCCCTTACCTTTGATGATCTTTCATCAGAATGCAGTGCAAGGAGTCCTAGTTCCACAATAAATCGTTGTTTTTTTCCATAATGTCCATTACTTGTGTTCAATTAGCTGCATTTTCTACCACTTTCAGCTCACGTGACCAAAAGCTGACGCTGGTCCAGGCGAGCTCGGACGAAAACTTCAAAAATATATATTCCAGGTCGAATAAATTGGTCAAACTAAGTAGAGAATCAATCTTCAGGATGTTATTTTCATATATATCCAATAACGTTCCAACCGGAGCATACGTTTTCATCTGCAGCCAAATGGAACGATTGTGATATCAACAGACAAATGCGCAACAGGAAAATTGCATTCTGCCAGGACAGTGACTCATTCACCTCCCATTCGGTCAAAGTTCACACCAGAGGCTCCATTCCACGTTCTACTGAATGAGGACATCTAGTGGAAGGTATAGGAAGTGCTAACAGATCCATATTTTGGGGGGAAGAGAAGAGGCGATGAATAAAAATTAGACCCGCATTCAGAATTTCACTTCCTGTTTGGAAGATTGCCTGCCCAATGAGTTCTGTTATACTCACATACATAATTCAAACAGTTTTAAAAACTTTAGTGTTTTCTATCCAATAGTAATAATAATATGCATATATTAGCAATCTAGGACAGAGTAGGATGCAGTTCACTATGGGCACGCAATTCATGCAAAGTGAAAATACTGCCCCCTATCCCCAACAAGTTTTTAAGATTGCTGTACACCAGAGGAACCCATCCAACTTGAAGGAGCTCAAGCAGTTTTGCCTTGAAGAATGGGCAAAAATCCCAGTGGCTAGATGTGCCAAGCTTATAGAGACATATCCTAAGAGACTTGCAGCTGTACTTGCTGCAAATGGTGGCTCTACACAGTATTGATATTGGGGGAGTGAATAGTTGTGCACGCTCAAGTTTTCAGTTTTTTTGTCTAATTTCTGAGCTAAATGGTAGAGCTGCCACTTTCAAGAAGCTGGCCACTACTCCGGAAGCTTATAAGAAATCTATGCCCTGCGATGAACCATCAAACAGGCAAAGCATCAATACAGGACTAGGATTGAATTGTACTACACCAGCTCCGACGCTTGTCGGATGTGGCAGGGTTTGCAAACTATTACAGACTGCAAGGGATGCTCAGCCGCGAGCTGCCCAGTGACACGAGCCTACCAGACAAGCTAAATTACTTATATGCTCGCTTCGAGGCAAGAAACACTGATGCATGCATGAGCGCATCAGCTGTTTCAGACATCTGTGTGATCATGCTCTCTGTAGCCTTATTTGAGTAAGACCTTTAAACAGGTCAACATTCACAAGGCCACAGGGCCAGACGGATTACCAGGATGTTTACTCTGAGCATGTGCTGGCAAGTGTCTTTATTGACATTTTCAACCTGTCCCTGACTGAGTCTTTAATACCAACATGTTTCAAACAGACCACCATAGTCCATGTGCCCAAGAACACTAAGGTAGCCTGCCTAAAATGCTACTGACCCAAAGCACTCACTGTAGCCATGATGTGTTTGAAAGGCTGGTCATGGCTCAAATCAATACCATCATCCCAGAAACCCTAGACCTACTCCAATTTGCATATGTCCCAACAGATCCACAGATGATTCAATCTCTATTGCACTCCACACTGTCCTTTCATTCCTGGCCAAAAGGAACACATGTGTGAGAATCCTATCCATTGACGACAGCTCAGCGTTCAACACCATTGTGCCCTCAAAGCTCACCACTAAGCTAAGAACTTTGGGACAAAATACCCTCCCTCTGCAACTGGATCCTGAACTTCCTGACAGGCCTCCCCCAGGTGGTAAGGGTAGGTAACAACATATCTGCCACGCTGATCTTCAACACGGAGGCCCCTCAGGGGTGTGTTCTCAGTCCCCTCCTGTACTCTCTGTTCACTCATGACTGCATGGCCAGGCACGACTCCAACACCGTCATTAAGTTTGCCGACGACACAACAGTGGCAGGCCTGATCATCAACAGTGATGAGACCTATAGGGAGGAGGTCAGAGACCTGGCAGTGTGGTGCAAGCACAACAACCTCTCCCTCAACGTGAGCAAGATTAAAGAGCTGATTGTGAACTACAGGAAATGGAGGGCCGAATACGCCCCCATTCACATTGTTGGTGTTGTCGTGGAGCGGGTTGAGAGTTTCAAGTTCCTTGGTGTCCACATCACCAACAAACTATCATGGTCAAAACATACCAAGACAGTTGTGAAGAGGGCACAACAACACCCTTTCCCCCTCAGGAGACTGACAATATTTGGCATGTGATCCCAAATCCTCAAAAAGTTCCACAGCTGCACCATTGAGAGCATCCTGACCTGTTGCATCACCGCCTGGTATTGCAACCGCTCGGCATCTCACCATAAAGGCGCTACAGAGGGTAGTGCATCACTGGGGCCAAGATTCCTGCCATCCAGGATCTATATACTAGGCGGTGTCAGGGGAAGGCCCAAAATATTGTCAAAGACTCCAGTAGCCAAAGGGATAGACTGTTAGTCAAGTCTAGGTCCAAAAGGCTCCTTAACAGCTTCTACCACCTAGCCATAAGACTGCTGAACAATTAATCAAATGGCGACCCAGACTATTTACAATGCTGCTACTCACTGTTTATTATCAATGCATAGTCACTTTACCGCTACCTACACGTACAAATTACCTCGACTAACCTGTACCCCCACACATTGACTCGGTACCGGTACCCCCTGTATATAGTATTGTTATTGTTATTTTATTGTGTTACTTTATTTAGTAAATATTTTCTTAACTCTATTTCATGAACTGCATTTTTGGTTAAGGGCTTGCAGTTATTTCACGGTAATGTCTACACCTGTCGTGTTTGGCGTACGTGACAAATCAAATTTGATTTGATTATCTTTGCAAAGGAGAAATGCTTACTAACAGGGATGTAAAAAAAATTGTTCACAAAATTTGAGAGAAATAAGCTTCCTGTGTGTATGGAAAATGTCTGGGATATTTTATATTAGCTCAAAAAACAAGGGACCAACACTTTACATGTTGCTGACAATGTTCTTATCCCTTGCTTACTAGCTAGCCCGGTAGTTACAGCTAACACAGTCACAACCTCTGCAGACAGATTAACAGCAAAGTAAATGTTTTCAATTGACATTCATTTGTTTACATCCATAACAATGTGCTGATAATGCCCTCTTTTCCCTGGTATAGCTGGAGAAATGTGTTTTCTCATCAGGACACAAGTCAACACTGACTGTTGAATATGAGGAGATCACGTAGCATATCAAACACTCAAATGTTGGCTTACATGCAAATAGCCAATGAAAACAGGCAGCTCCAGATGTTCTTCGAAGCTAATTGTTTTTTCCAGTATGACATATCTGAGTTTGCATGTTTCCTAATGTTGATACAATTAGCCAAGACATGTTCTTTCATCACTGAAGTGGAATACATATTTGATGACATGCTGTAGTGAACAGTGACAGACATACAGGGAGTTGAACTGTTGAATCAATCAGTTTTTCTTTATTCCACACATCCTATAAAGCATACAGCAATACATTTCAACATAGAACATCACTCAAAAGCAGAGAAGCTATTCCAACCTGGACTGTATCTCCCTTTAGTATGATATGATATGTTTTGCATGGTATTAATTTGTTGATGTCCATCATCCATTTCGTGTGCTATGAATTACAATTCGTATGATATGTTACAAATTGGAATTCAAAAAATATTTGATGATATGTTAAGAATTGTAGTTAGCTAGGTGGCTTACATTAGCTAGTAGCTAACATAGCTAAATGTTAGCTAAGCAAAGGGTGAGCGGTTAGGGTTAAGATGCGGGTTAAGGTTAGGAATGGTTAGCTAAAATGCCAAGTAGTTGCAAAATATATTAGCTAAAATGCTAAAGTTGTCTGTGATGAGATTTGATCACGCAACCTTCGGGTCATGTTAAGGTTAAGGTTAGGTTTAGGGGTTAAGGTTAGGTTTAAGGTTTGGAGTAGGGTTAAGGGTTAAAGGTTAGGGGAAGGGATAGCTAACAATCTAACTAGATGCAAAGTAGCAAAAAAGTATTAAGAATTTCCAAAATTCCTAATAAAATAAAATGGTCTGTGATGAGATTTGAATAAGCAACCTTTGGGTTGTTAAACATTTGCATTATACAGCTAGCCGACCACCCTCCGTTTGCTTTTGCCTTAAGTATCCTTCTGTCTTACGTAACTAAACCAAGCTTAATATATCATACTAATTTGAGTGCCCCTTATTTACTTTTACTATGGTATCTCTAGTCGAAACCAGGCTGGCTATACAGCATTTAATACAAGTTAATTTGCCAAGTTAATATTGTAGTATATATTTTTCTGTGGTTACATTTTTTTTTAACCAAACCAAACCGTTAGTAATAGGTTGGAATTTTGAGAATGAGGTGATAGCAAAATCATAAAAAAATATCTGTAATTTCACTTACATTAACAGCTATACAATGACAAGTAAAATCACAATTTCACATACAACAAATGACCCTTTTACTCCACCGCCCCCCCACTCACACTGTTTAGTTGAACCATAAACCATGTATTAAACATGTAAAACTCTTTAACCCCAGATGGCAGGTTAGTTTCCCAGCCAGGAGGGTAACTAACCAACACGTTGAACGAGAAAGTAATTGGAGTCAGAATACACCTGAATGATCTGAAAGATATATGATCCTAAATGGATCCTATAGTTGGCTAATATATTGACATTTGAATTGACGTGAATCTGCCATTAAAATAGCCAATGTTAAACAGATAGGTCGGGAGACCCTTTTTCTACTTCCCGAGAGTCAGGTGAAGTTATGAATACCATGTTCATGTATCTGTGCCCACTATGAAGGAAGTTAAAGGTAGTTTTGCAATCCAATGCTAAATAGTTTAGCACAAGTACTGGATGTATTCAGGTACAGCAAGCAAGCTAGCTACATCTAACTTCCTTCATACTGGACGCAGATACATGAAAATGGAATTCATGAGTTCATCTAATTCTCGATAAGTAAAAAAAATCACATTGTATCTATTTAACATGAGGGGTCTATGTTTTTATTGTGTGTAGTGTCTGGGTTAGAATGTTGAATTACGATGACTCATGCACAGTCAGTCCCCATACATTTGAATATCATTATGTAATCTAGTGACAGACAAGTTCAAAGTAGAACGACTATGTGAAGAATACAATCTATGACTTAATGCTGAAGCTAAATGAATATGCCTAATGCCCTATCTAGCCACCCCATCCAAATATGAATTGCAAAATGAGTTAAAGGAACCAACATTCAATGTGAAAACATGAAAAAAAAGTGATGCAGCTTTAACAAGTGATGCAGTTAACAACAATATGCACTGTCTCACAAAAATGCTATTGCCACAAGCCACCCCCAAAAAAGTCTTAATAATTATTCAAATAAAAAATTACACCAATAATTATATGCCTATGCCGTGTCTACATATGTTTAAACTACAGTTGCAGGCACTAAGAAGTTAGACTGCACCGCGAAATTGACCAAACTATTTTAATTAAATGTATATTTAATACGACACATTATCGTCAACTAGCATTAGTTTGTAACAAAAACCTGAACATTAGTGCCCCCGACTGTAAGTCTAACGTGTCTCTGGCCCTGTTCTGCATGGCAGCCTTCCTTCTCTGTAGAGGTGCAGCAGGGGTGAGACCAGGACACTGAAAATGTTAACAATCAGCAAGATGGGGATGAAATTGCAGTTTTCATACACACGGGATGAATACGTGGCGTAACCAACAACCACCGGGATGGAGCTCGTCAAGATGATCACCAGGTTGGTTAAGACGATCCCAAAAGCTCTCATCTTTTGTGGGTCTGTCGTCCCCTGATTCTTCTCTCCCCCTCTGCCCCCCTCTACCTGTCCTGGACCAGGCTGCTTCAGCACACGCAGGATGAAGAAGCAGCAGAGAGAAATGATGGCCACCCCAAGGCAATAGACTATGATGACCACATAAGCTGCTGATTCTTCATCATCGAATTGAGGACATGCAAAAGCGAGCGACAACACCCAGACCACTGTTGAACACGCAACCCTGTACCTCCGGAGTCTGTATTTGAGGAAAGCCACAGGTTGGGCCACCGCCAGGTAGCGCTCCACACAGATGCAGCTCTGGAGCAGGGGCCTGCAGGTCCAGGCGAGGTAATATGGGATGCGAAGCACCTTCCGTAACATGAGATTCTTGCTGAGAAGATAGCAGAACACCTCTAGTAGACCCTGGACACAAAACACCAGCTCCACTGCAAAAAGGTTTATAGGGAAGATCTGTGTGGATTTAAAACCTCCAGAGAGACTTCCACTCAGAGAGAGCCAGAGGCACCATAACAGAGCTGGGGTTCCCAGGATGAAGCACATTGCCTGGGCAGCATGGAAAAGTAATGGCACAACGTATCCCTGGTCAATGCAAACATCCCAGGTGTCAAGGTAAGTGTGGTTTCCTGAAGAGTCATTCATCCCTGTAGAACACTATAAACGACTGAGATATGAGAGAGGGGAGATTTCACAATTCATGGGATTATGCTTTAATAGATTGAACGCAAAATATTAACGAAATACACTGATGCAGACACACATTAAAATAATTAGATATACGTAGGTCTACTGTTATTTCAGTCGAAACATTGTACATTTTCTCAGAAACTCTGAATAAACACATGAAATGTAAAACAGTTAGCCAAAGATCACATACACAATGATGTTCAAATGTTAAATAACCTACCCTGGTTGTTTCGGTAACTCGGATCTTGCTGTGCGATGTGCGATGTTCGTAGTTCTCTCTCCAGCAGAAGGCTGAGATCAACCCGATGGTACAACACCTACATGTATGAGTGGCTTTAGCCAAAGCTCTCTGTCCTGTGTTCTTCCTAACAAGTCACGTGTTGTGTTATTTACATACACACCCATGTGGGCATTGATGAATTGAGCATTATTGTATGATTTGTTTACAGTAGGTCATTTTATTTGACTAAAAATCCTATCAAAACATATAAATACTGAACAAAGCACAGATTTAAAACAATTATATGCGGCATGCATGCTCACGCAATGAATCACACACACACACACACACACACACACACACACACACACACACACACACACACACACACACACACACACACACACACACACACACACACACACACACACACACACACACACAAACACAAAGAAATGCAATTTCAACTTCCGCAGGGATTTGCATTTTTGGCACAAACAGAAATGGAACCATCATCAATCATATCTCTCAGGACTTGTCTGTCCCAGCCACAGGTTAGCCCAGCCAGCTGCAAGGGCTGACTCTTTCACCTTACATGATCATATCATATGGACTTGAAAAATACACACTATTCGTCTGTTGTTCGGTTTCTGGATCTCTCTTTAATTGCATCGTGCCTACAGTATAGGCTTGTACTTACAGGTAAACCATGTGATATATTCATATGAAAAAAAATACAATCTATGTTTAAACACATTTTTTTAACAAGTGGACATTTTTTTTATTTATGTATTTATCATGATCTAAAATAGTCACATATGCTATAACGTGAGTTATAGTACCATATAGACAGTCAACGTGTGAAATGTGTACTTAGTATTAATACTATGGTACTATGTTGTAATTCAGTAATAAATTAATATTATGTAGTCTGTCTCCTAAACAGAGGCACTTACAACAGCTGAAAGGCAATGTTGACTATTATGCGAATAGCCAATGAAAACATCATGCAGGTCCCAATGTTCATAGAAAGTAATGATTTTTTTCTCCAGTTGTCCCTGTCTGGGTTCGTTTCATAATGGTAATACAATTCACCAAGACAGGTGCATTCATCACTGAAGGGGGATACATATTTGATGACATGCTGTAATCTTAAGTGACAGACAGACATGGACAGACCTGAACTGTTGAATCAATCAGATTTGGTTTATTCCCACACTTATTTTAAAACATCAAGCAATACAGGTAGAAAAGTATCTATATCCACAGTAAAACGAGTCCTATACCGGCATAACCTGAAAGGCCGCACAGCACGGAAGAAGCCACTGCTCCAAAACTGCCATAAAAAAGTCAGACTTTGGTTTACCACTGCACAAGGGGACAAAGATCATACTTTTTGGAGAAATATCCTCTGGTCTGATGAAACAGAAATAGAACTGTTTGGCCATAATGACCATTGTTATGTTTGGAGGAAAAAGGAGGAGGCTTGCAAGCCGAAGATCACCATCCCAACCGTGAAGCATGGGGATGGCAGCATCATGTTGTGGGGGTGCTTTGCTGCAGGAGGGACTGGTGCACTTCACAAAATAGATGGCATCACAATAGAGGAATATTGTGTGGATAAATTGAAGCAACATGTCAAGACATCAGTCAGGAAGTTAACCTCACTAGGGTAGGGGGCACTATTTTCACCTCCGGATGAAAGCTTGCCCAAAGTAAACTGCCTGCTACTCAGGCCCAGACACTCAAAAGTTTCCAAAACTGTTAAAATCATGTCTGTGAGTATAACAGAACTGATATGGCAGGTGAAAACCTGAGGAAAATCCATCCAGGAAGTGCCATTATTTTGAAAAGGCTATTTTTCCTGTTTGCAGTGGAGCTGGTGTTCTGTGTTGAGTGTTTTCTCGAGGTGATCAGCTACCTATTCATCCGGAAGGCTACAATGTTACGTCAGGCTGTATATTTCCTATATTACCTCTCCTGGACCTGCAGGCCACTGATCCAGAGCTGCACCTGTGTGGAGCACTGCCTGGCAGTGGCCCAACCTGTGACTTTCCTTAAGTACAGGCTGAGGAGCTACAGGGTGGTTTGTTCAACAGTGGTCTGGCTGTTGTCGCTTACTTATTCATGTTTTATGCCTTTATTGGGTTATGAAGAAATCTCAGATCATTAGTGCCTTGGGGTGGCCGTCATTTCTCTCTGCTGCTTCTTCATCCTGCGTGTGCTGAAGCAGCCTGGTCCAGGAGAGGTAGAGGGGGACAGAGGGGGAGAGAAGAAACAGGGGACGACAGACCCACATAAGATGAGAGCTTTTGGGATTGTCTTAACCAACCTGGTGATCAACTTGGTGAGCTCCATCCGAGTTGTCGTTGGTTACGCCACCCTGTCATCCAGTGTTGACAATAGTAGCAAAGTCTTCCACATGTTGCTGTTTTTTAATATCATTACTGTTATGGTCTCACCCCTGATGCACCTCCACAGAGAGGGACGACGTCCATGCCGAAGGAGGCCAGAGACACGTTAGACTTACAGTTACAGGCACTAAAATAACTTCTATTTTTTTTACAAACTTTCTCTAGGAGACGATAGAGCATTGTGTTATGCAGACATTGAAACACAACATATTCTGTCAATACCGCAGATCTGGAAAACTTCATTGCCTGTAACTACAGTTAAAATATTTTTGCAAACACAAAAGGTGTTGAAGAATTTGTGTCATTTTTAGTTGATCAATTGTTTTCATTTGGTGGCATGTTCCAAAAGTTTTTTGTGAGATACATTACTCTAGCATCAGAGTTGTTGTTAAAACGGCAATACACAATTCAAACAATAACATTGTGGATTCACATCCACTGTTTTGGTATACGGCTAAGGGATGGGGAGAAACTCGCAAATGTTCAGGCTTAATAACAGTGTTTGTTTACATGTATGCTGTTTACAAACAAGGGAGTTAAAGCTCTTATATTGAGATCTGATAGGGTACGGCAGTTGATCTAAGGTCATGAGGCAATTATAAGTTATATTCTTTAAGAATCAAATGGGAATATATCATCAATTCCGATTCCTGGACAGTTAAATGTCCAGAAACACTCTGTTACCTGCCGCCCTGTAGAGTTATCATTTAGTATTAGCATTAAGTTGGCCTATGGATTTTTCTTCATATGATGTCATTTCAATTTAGGTCCTTGTCTGTCACTAAGATTAGGTCATATTATTCAAGTTTATGTGGACTGAGTGTGCTTTAGACTTGACTAACGGCGTAATCATTACACATCATTCGATCCAAGATACTGCACACTCCTAGAAAGTCATTAGTCTCTCTAAACTGGAGTGGAAAAAACATGTTAAATAGGATAGTTCAGGAGTCTGGCATTGAGGCCTTTAATCTACTTCCTGAGAGTCAGATAACATTTTGGATACCATTTTTATGTATCTGCGTCAATTATGGAGGAAGTTAGAGGTAGATAGATTGCTAGCTGTACCCGAAGCAATCCAGTATTTGTGTTAAACTAGATAATATTGGCCCTCGAAACTGCCTCTAACTTCCTTCATATTGGACGCAGACAGATACAAATGATAACCACAAGTTAATCTGACTCACGGCAAGAAGAAACACTTTCCCTTTGACATTGGATATTTTAATGGCAGATGCATGTCATTTCAAATGTCAATACATTAGTATAAAATAGTAACCACAGCAATTATTATGATTCGTGCTTCTGGGTTTGCCCACCTGTCTGCCAGCCTACTGGGAACAGAGGTGTTCAACTGCTTCCTGGGCCTGGTCACTATAGGAGGCAGCTCCTGTTTTCTTTGCGACTTGCGGTCTCTCTGTGGCTTTAAATCCATAGTTTAGTGTTCTCGAAAAAGTCTGAAACATTAACTTGCTTGACTATGTTGAAGGTCATGTAACAAATTGTCTGTTACTGTATTTGATCCATTGCATTTGTAAGTATTCAGACCCCTTTACTTTTTTTCTTTGCAGCCTCGTTTGAATGTCGCGGTTGAGCACATTTGTATGGAATGTGGTTAGCGTACGTTAGACAATACAGAATACACTTTCATGAGATACGAACTACCTTGCAAATCTGTCTTGTAGGCTAACGTTAGCTAGCCATTTCATAAGCCTGAAATGTGGCAAAAGGTCGCAAAGTTCAAGGGGGCCGAATACTTTCGCAAGGCACTGTAAATGAGCTATTTCAGATTTTTATGTTTTTGAAATCTAAAACCTGTTTTTGCTTTGTCATTTTGGAGTATTGTTTGTAGATTGGTGAGGGAAAAAACAATGTAATCAATTTTAGAATAAAGCTGCAATGTAACAAAATGTGGAAAAAGTCAATGGATCCACTGAACATGCCCTGCTGAAAGACCCTATGTGGAAAAGTGGTTGGAGTTTGTCGGTCCTCAAGTCTTTACCAGTAATGCTAGCTGGTGTGCAACGACCGGTAGTATTAAGTATAACCACTAGATACTGGAATGTAATAACATGTTTGGTATACAGTAACTTAGAAAACGATGTTCAATAAAGAATTGCTGATTATGCAGGTAGTTTGATCTTTTGAAAAAGTGAGTCAGGCTTGCTAAAGTTAGCTAGCAAGCCCAGGCTAGCTAACATTTTAGCTAATATTAACTTAGCTAGCTACCTCATACAACTTAGTTAGGTCGTTGCTCATAGAAGTTTTTTATTTTTTATTTCATACTTCTGGTAATGTAACTTTATAATTTGCTAAAATATTAGCGAGGCAGGCTAGCTAGCTAGCTACAGGCTAGCTAACGTTAGCCTACAAGACAGATTTGCAAGGTAGTTCGTATCTCATAAAAGTGTATTCTGTATTGTCTAACGTACGCTAACCACATTCCATACAAATGTGCTCAACCGCGACATTCAAAAGAGGCTGCAAAGAAAACGAATGGGACTGTAGCGATATCAAAACCTGGGGTGTGAACTGCATTTCTATTCAAGCGTTGATTGACATGGTAATGGATTCAAAGTACTGAAGAAAAGTTGAAAAAAAGGACCCCTCCGACGCTGTACGTTACATCGTGACGTGTCATGGCGTAACGTACAGCACGCATAAAGCATCTAATTCTGTCTTACAGACTCTCTCACTTCTCTCACTGTTTAAAAACAAGAAAGGGACAGGGACAGGGTATGGGGGATACCTAGTCATTTTTTGAGTCATCACTGCAAGCTATCATGACTCTCAAAAGCCGCTGATTACTTCTGAAGATCACTTCAGCACCGCCCTAAAAACCTGATTCAAGTTTGACACAAACCTTCCAATAGGTATGTAATGACACATTATATAAACTCTTTATAGTGATGTATTTACATTTTAGAGGCGAGGCGTTATATATGTTTTCTGATTATTTTGGTCAGGGTGGAACGTGGGTGGGTATGCGTGTCTTGTGTTGTCCAGGTTTTTTGTAGATCTACGGTATTTTTGTAAGTCTAGGGTATTGTAGGTCTATGGTGGCCTGTTCCCAATCAGAGGCAGCTGTTTATCATTGTCTCTGATTGAGGATCCTATTTAGGTTGCCATTTACCATTTAGGTTTTTGTGGGTTATTGTCTATGTGTAGATGCATGTCAGCACTAAATGTTTATAGCTTCACGTTCGTTTTGTTGTTTTGTTAGTTTGTTTAAGTGTTCTTCGTTTATTAAAAGAAGAATGTATTCCAATCACCCTGCACCTTGGTCTCCTCTTTATGAGGAACGTGACAAGACCTGACGGAGCTCATTGCATTCTTGCATCATGCGGAGATGGGTATCATGAAGATCTTGTCATTGATTTTGTTGGAAAGGGGAGAAATTGTGCTTTACAATGGTACTGATATAACTCTTGATTTGGAAGTATTATGCTTTTTGGGGGCTAAAATAAAGTAAATTGTACAGACCAGCGCAATGTACAGAAGTTAATTAGTTTACATTGTACAGTAACGGCTACACCGGCCTGAATCTAATCCAAAAATTTGATTTTTTTGTCTTCATTTACTATTAGGTTTAGTCATATGGTTAGCAGTGTGGTTAAGGTTAGGGTTGAAGTTAGGGTTAGGTTTAAAATAACATTTTAAGAAGATATATTGTAGAAATGGGTGGGGTTTATGATTTTGTGACTGTGGTTACAAAAAATAGCTTGACCTGAGTTACAGCCCTGATGACACAGACAGCTTTGTTGACAACGTTAATGTGTGTTATGTGAATAGTTGTATTAAAAAATACCGTGTTTGATAAACTAGTAGGTTAATTACCCAACCAAGCAGATACAAATAGTAATTTTGGTTGTGAAGTGCATTATCAAAAAGCTTTGCCCTTTCTTCATAACAAAATGCTATTTATCACTTGGCTGTCTATTGTATCACCCTGTCAAAGGCCCTCCCAGTGAACACCAACTCTTAAGATGAGGAAGTACATGGTTTATGAGGATTGACTGCTGCAGTTTTAAAAATCAAATCAAATTGTATTGGTCACATACACGTGGTTAGCTGATGTTATTGCGGTTATAGCAAAATGCTTGTGCTTCTAGCTCCGACAGGACAGTAATATCTAACATGCAATCTCTAACAAATTACACAACATATACCCAATACATTCAAGACTATATACATATGGATGAGCGATTTCAGAGCAGAACAGACTACAGTAGAATAGTATAGAAAAACAGTATGTACAGTACACATGAAATGAGAAATGCCAGAAATGTAAACATTAAATGACTAAGATACCGTAGAATAGTGTAGAATACAGTATATACATATGAGATGAGTAATTCCAGATATGTAAACATTATTAAAGTGACTGGTGTTCCATTCCTTAAAGTGGCCAGTGATTCCTAGTCTATGCCTATAAGCAGCAGCCTCTAATATGCTAGTAATGGCTGTTTATCAGTCTGATGGCCTTGAGATAGAAGCTGTTTTTCAGTCTCTCGGTCCCAGCTTTAATACACCTGTACTGACCTCGCCTTCTGGATGATAAAGGGGTGAACAGGCAGTGGCTCGGGTGGTTGATGACCTTGATTATCTTTTTGGCCTTCCTGTGACATTGGTTGAGGTAGGTGTCCTGGTAGTTTTCCCCCGGCAATGCGTTGGGCAGACCGCACCACCATCTTGAGAGCCTTGCGTTTGCCTACGGATCAGTTGCCGTACCAGGCGGTGATGCAGCCTGACAGAATGCTTTCAATTGCACATCTGTACTTGTTAGTGAGGGTTTTAGGAGACAAGCTAAATTTCTTTAGCCTCCTGAGGTTGAAGTGGCACTTTACCACACTGTCTGTGTGGGTGGTCCATTTCAGTTTGTCAGTGATGTGTACGCCAAGGAACTTGAAGCTTTTCACCTTCTCCACTACTGTCCCGTCAATGTAGATAGGGGGGTGCACCCTCTGCTGTTTCCTGAAGTCCATGATCATCTCCTTTGCTGACGTTGAGTGAAACGTTGTTTTCCAGGCACCACACTCCCAGAGCCCTCACCTCCTCCCTGTAGGGTGTCTCGACATCATTGGTAATCAAGCCTACTACTGCTTGGCCATCAGTCATAGGTGAACAGGGAGTACAGGAGGGGGCTGAGCACGCACCCTAGTGGGGCCCCATTGTTGAGGATCAGCGGAGTGGAGGTGACGTTTCCTACCTTCACCACCTGGGGGTGGCTCGTCAAGGAAGTCCAGGAACCAGTTGCACAGACCCAGGGCCTCGAGCTTAATGATGAGCTTGGAGGGTACTATAGTGTTGAATGCTGAGCTATAGTCAATAAACAGCAATCTACATAGGTATTCGTTGAATAGTACGAAGCATGGGCATTCCTGTTTGGGTTTCTGCCTACAGGACTGGAGGACTAAGATGGAGTTGTGGTCAGATTTTGAATTGCAATGTTTGAGAGTCTTAATAGCATGAATAGGACAGTAAAAATGTTGATAGAATTTCGGCAGCCTGGTCCTCAGATTTGCTTTGTTAAAATCCCCAGCTACAATAAATGCAGCCTCGGGATATTGTGTGTGGTTTTTAGTTCGAGTAAAGTCCAGTGTCCAAGTTCTTTGAGGGCCGTTGAGGTTTCGGCTTGAGATGGGATGTAAACTTGGGAGACAATTTGATCGACATTTAATTGTGAGGTATTCTATGCCGGGTGAACAAAATGACTTGAGTTCATGAATGTTCCAAGAATTACACCATGAGTCGTTAATCATGAAACACACACCCCCGCCCTTCTGCAATATTTATTCCTGTCTGCGCAATGTACTGGCAATCCTACTGACTTTACTGACTCCGACAGAGTATCCTGAGACAACCATGTTTCCGTGAAACAAAGTACGTTACAGGCCCGATGTCTCTCTGGAAAGGAATCCTTGCTTGAAGCTCATCAACTTTGTTATCCAAAGACTGAACATCAGCGAGTAATATAATCGGAAGTGGTGGGTGGTGTGCGCACCTCCTAAGTTGAACCAGTAGGCCGCCTCTCCTCCACCAGCGATGTTTTGGTTTGGCCTCTGGAATGTGTTCCATTGCTCTGGGGAGAGTGAACTAAGGATCAGCTCCAGGGAAGTGGTATTCCTGGTCGTAGTGCTGGTAGTTCTGGTGAGTTACCGCCGCTGTAATATCCAATAGTTCTTCCAGGCTGTATG
The DNA here is from genome assembly GCF_002021735.2 of Oncorhynchus kisutch. Lineage (NCBI taxonomy): Eukaryota > Metazoa > Chordata > Actinopteri > Salmoniformes > Salmonidae > Oncorhynchus > Oncorhynchus kisutch. Next base: position 8,253 of record NW_022264164.1, on the reverse strand, counting down.
TAATGACACAAATAATTTCCTGAGGTAATAATTTAAAAAAATAGTACATAAAAATACTAAATACTGCAAAGTTTTCTAAGAGCTAGTCGCGATGCTGCCATCTCCGTCAGCTCCGTCTGAGTTGCACTTGAAGAGATCTGCAGTCTGCAGCCGAACATGTGACATAGAGAAGACCAAGGGGACCCTCCCTACCACACAGACATACGCTCGTTGTGAGAACTCCTACTGTATAAATGGGAACAGGGAGGACACTTGAATCAGGTCAGTGACGGTTGACCTGGTCAAAGGTCAAAACAGTTTAGAATTTTTTCCAATTCACCTTCAAAACCAAGCCTGGTAGAACCAGCCTGATTGTTCCTTTTCATATCATTATATCTGAAGTGAAATAGAAAGATGACTGCAGCCTTCAGGTTTGTTCCATCATGCTAATCTTATCCATTTATAATGTAATCAGTGCTCAGTGTGTGTTTGTGTGAGACCCATCAGTATCTTAGAGAAGGTGCCAGGAGCTGATATAAGCTGCCAAGCCTATCAATGTGGTACTGGCAAAGACTTTACCTCTATCTTCACTTCATGCCTGTTCACCAATGGTCGTCAAAGAGGAGATCAGCAATAGGTAGATGTAGTTTGACCTGTTCAAAATAGGATAGTTGAAATCTATATACTAACAAAGAAATAGAAAATAGAAAACAAATATATACTAACTGCCATTGGTAATAGAACAGTGACTGTGTTCACACATGTAACTATGTAGCCAGCACTTGGAGACTTGCAAGATGATGTGATGGAGTCCTGACTAACAGACAGGCTTGATACTGACAGCAGATATGTCCAGTATTTGCATCACCCCTTTTATTCCATGTGTCACTGATTAACTCTGCCAATTTCTAGAAATGGAGAGGACATGAGATACTTTTACCAGATATCAGCCTAGGTCATTTGATGAGGAGACCATATTTGGGTAGGTTTGATCTGACTTATTATTATTTTTGGACTCTGCTGGTCATCTATGAACGTTTGAACATCTTGGCCATGTACTGTTATAATCTCAACCCGGTACAGGCGGAAGAGGACTGGCCAACCCTTATAGCCTGGTTCCTTTCTATGTTAATTCCTAGGTTTCTGCCTTTCTAGGGAGTTTATCCTAGCCACCGTGCTTCTACATCTGCATTGCTTGCTGTTTGGAGTTTTAGGCTGTGTCACGCCCTGACCTTTATTCTCTATTTTGGTTTAGGTCGGGGTGTGACTAGGGTGGGCATTCTAATTTCTTTATTTCTGTGTTGGCCTGGTATGGTTCCCAATCAGAGGCAGCTTTCTATCATTGTCTCTGATTGGGGATCATACTTAGGCAGCTTTTTCCCACCTGTTGGTTGTGGGATCTTGTTTGTGTATAGTTGCCTTGAGCACTGCATAGCTTCACGTTCGTTTGGTTCTTTATTGTTTTTTGCCGGTTCACGTAATAAAGATGATAAACCCAAACCCAAACCACGCTGCATTGTGGTCCGATTCTTACAATAACGTTTGTGACAGGCTGGGCTTCTGTGTAGTACTTTTTAGGCACGACTTTGACTTCTATTGTATTTTTCTATTATATAATTGAATGGTATCAGCCAATATTTGAGAGGGAGAAACCCTGTGTATTCTGCATCAGGATCAGGGATCTCCTGTTGTGTACGGGACACCACACATTAAGGTATGACAACACTGACATGTTTACCAAGGTAGCCTTATTACCACCAGACAAAATGCTGTCATCAAGGCAAAGGGTGGCGACTTTGAAAAATCTCAAATATAAAATATATTTTGATTTGTTTAACACTTCTTTGGTTACTACATGACTCCATATGTGTTATTTCATAGCATTGATGTCTTCACTATTGTTCAACAAAGTAGATAATAATAAACATAAAGTAAAAAACCCTGGAATGTGTAGGTGTGTACAAGCTTTTGACTGGTAATGTATATATGTTTACTCATGTTTCTTGTATCTCTCAGATATAGGAGAGACACTGTTGTTCCATAAAGTTCATATGTTATTCAATGCTTTTGTATGGGATAATATCAGTAATACAGAAAAATATTTTTCATCCAAAAACATTTTTATATATATATTTTATATATATATTTGATATTTTGATACTCTGATTTGTAAGGTGAAAGAGCAGTCCTTGCAGGTGGCTGGGTTAACCTGTGGCTGGGACAGAAAGGTGCTGAGTGATATGAGTGATGATGCTTCCATTTCATTTCTGCTCAGGCCAAAATGCAAATCTCTGAGCAGGATGGAATTGCATCTCTGTGTGTGTGTATGCGTGTGTGTACGCGCGCGCGCGCGTGTGTGTGTGTGTGTGTGTGTGTGTGTGTGTGTGTGTGTGTGTGTGTGTGTGTGTGTGTGTGTGTGTGTGTGTGTGTGTGTGTGTGTGTGTGTGTGTGTGTGTGTATGCAGCATGTGCATTTTTTTTATCTGTGTTTTGTTCATGATAATGTTTTGATAGGATTTCTAGTCAAATAAAATCACCTGCTGTAAACGCAACATATGATGGAGCTCAATTCATCAAGGCACACAGATGTGTGTATGTAAATAATGCACGTGACTTGTTAGGAAGAACACAGGACAGAGAGCTTTGTCTAAAGTCACTCATACATGTACTTGTGGTTTCATCAGGTTGGACACAGCCTTCTGCAGGAGAGAAAACCACTGATATTGTGAATCAAGGTCTGATTTACCAAAACAACTGAGGTAGGTTATTTTACATTTTAACATCACTGAGAATGTTATCTCAGGCTAATTGTTTTAAATGTCCTCTTTATGTTTTCATTTGGACATTCTGAGACAATGAACAGTACTTGACATAACAGTAGACCTATCTATAACAAAGTATGTTTATGTATGTTTGAATCAGTATATTGCATCAGTATTTTGTCAATAATATTATTACAAATATATTATTAATATAAAATGTAAAGTCATGAATCGTGTCATTACCCTTCTCTCATTTCTCAGTGTGCTCAGATATTATTCCACAAGGATGAACGACTCTTCAGGAAATCAAACTTACCTTGACAACTTGGATGTTTGCTTTGACCAGGGCTATGCTGTTCTAATGCTGTCCTGTGCTGCCCAGGCCCTGTGCTTCGTTCTGGGGATGCCAGCTCTGGTCTGGTGCCTCTGGCTCTCTCTGACTGGAAGTCTCTCTGGAGGTGTCAAACCAACCCAGATCTTCACTATTAACCTGTTTGTAGTGGAGCTGGTGTTCTGTGTCGAGGGTCTACTAGAAGTGATCAGCTATCTACTCATCCAGAACATTATGTTGCTGCAGGCAGTGTATTTTTTATATTTCCTCTCCTGCACCTGCAGGCCCCTGCTCCAGAGCTGCATCTGTGTGGAGCGATACCTGGCGGTGGTCCAACCTGTGGCTTTCCTCAAGTACAGACTCCGGAGGTACAGGGTGGTGTGTTCAACCCTGGTCTGGCTGTTGTCACTTACTTATGCATGTTCTTCTATTCCTTTAATTGGTTATGTAGAAATTAGAGTTAATGTGCTCATTAGTGTGTATTGTCTTGGGGTGGCCGTCATTTCTCTCTGCTGCTTCTTCATCCTGCGTGTGCTGAAGCAGCCTGGTCCAGGAGAGGTAGAGGGGGGAAGAGGGGGAGAGAAGAAACAGGGGACGACAGACCCACATAAGATGAGAGCGTTTGGGATCATCTTAACCAACCTGGTGATCATCTTGGCGAGCTCCATCCCTGTGGTTGTTGGTTGGGCCATCGAGTCGTCCAGTCTTGACTACTACTGCAATGTCTTCCCCCTGTTATTGATTGGTAACATCTTCAGTGTCATGGTCTCCCCCCTGATGCACCTCTACAGGGAGGGAAGGCTGCCATGCAGAAGAAGGCCAGAGACATGTTAGATTTACAGTTGCTGGCACTACAGGGTTTTGTGACAAACTCTCATTAGGAGATGATAGATCGTTGTGTTGAATACGCATTGAATAAAAATTCTTCTGCCTATATCACGGCGCACACTACCGTCTTAGTACCTGCAACTGTAGTTAAAACATACAGAGAGAAAGCATAGTAATCATTTGTGCAATTTATTAATTTGATCTTTTTTTTTGAAGGAGCAGTAGCATTGAGATACATCACGTTTGCTTTATTTATTCCCCTCTATCTCCTCAGGGCTGGGAAAAGCAGGATAACTCAACTCTAGAAAGGTTGTCTTAATAAACACAGGTTATTGTTCTGTACCATTCCTTCAAATCATATTGTTCATGCTATTTAGAGGTTTTGGCATGATTAATAAGTGGTTTATGGTTTATTACAAATTATAATTTATTTTCTTTTCCTCTCTGCTAATCAACTACAATATAAATGTCAGATAAAACATGCATACCCACAGTCAGGGCCATACCCACAGTCAGGGCCATACCCACAGTCAGGGCCATACCCACAGTCAGGGCCACTGGAGAACAAAACCATTCGTTTTCCATGATCAACATTTGCATGACAGCCAACATTGTCTTCTAGCTGCTGTAACTACTTTTGTAAATCAAATTAAAGTGTATTATTTGCTTACACAGATTGTCAGATGTCATCGCAGGTGCAGTGGTTTGCTTGTGTATCCACCTCCAACAGTAACATCTAACAATGACAATAGACTTATAGCCAAAACAATTCAATATTGAATGGAAATGGAAACATCAGAACGAGTAATGTCACTGTGTATAGACAGTGTGGACAGTATATGAATACAACATGTGTGCAGTTGTAATTATATAGAATGAGCCATGATTAGAATTCAGTATATACATAGAAAGTTGGTATCTTTACTCAGCGCCTCCTCTACCTCCACAGGGCTGGGAAACTGTCCTGCATCAGGGGTTAAAGAGAATGATTACCACTGTAGGGGAATGGTTGTCTTGCATTTCTTAGGTTATCATTCTGGTCCATCCAACTTAGAGGTTTGACATTTTGAGAACAGCAAGGCGTTTAGCGTTACACTCATCAGTGTGTGTTTTGGAAGAGGTCGATGTTTTGTAGTAAAAATACCATTATATTTGTTTTTATATCATCTCAAATTTGAGATTTACTGTCACCTTACTTTCACAATTCCACAATGTAATCCCCCATAATATGTACTACTCTTTTAACTTTGCTAAATCATACTTTAACTTGTATTTTATCCTGTGTAGGAGTTGCTTCTCTACTATTGAGTGATGTTCTATATTGAAATGTATTTTTGTATGTTTTAAAAGAAGTGGAATAAAGCAAATCTGATTGTTTCAATAATTCTGGTCCCTGTTTCTCTGTCACTTAGGATGTCATCAAATATGAATCCCCCTACAGTGATGTCATATACAGTGCCTTGTAAAAGTATTCACACCCCTTGGCATTTTCCTATTTTGTTGCATTACAACCTGTAATTTAAATGGCTTAAATCACGTGTTTCGTTATTTACATTTTGCACCCCTTTGTGCATTGGTGAATTGAGCACGTAATAAGAACAAAACAGTCTAATAAAATGCATATACTGCACACAAACACACACACACACACACACACACACACACACACACACACACACACACACACACACACACACACACACACACAGAGAGACACGCACAGGCACACACACACACACACACACACAAACACACACACACACAGAGAGTGACACGCACAGGCACACACACACACAGATTACATTTCAACCTGCTCATTGATTTGCATTTTGGCCTGAGCAGAAATTGAATCATCATCACTCATATCACTCAGCACTTGTCTGTCCCAGCCACAGGCTAGCCCAGCCACCTGCAAGGACTGACTCTTTCAGTTTACATAATCAAATCAAATGGGCTAATAGATAGAATCTGGATCTCTCTTTAATGCATAGTACATACAGTATACTGAAGGTTTCCAAGCACCGTGCTTCTACATCTGCATTGCTTGTTGTTTGGGGGTTTAGGCTGGGTTTTTGTATATCACTTTGTGATACATTTGATTGATTGATTGATTGATAGGTGGCTGGAGTTTGTTGGTCCCCAATGCACCAGTAATGCCAGCTAGGTGTGCAACGACCTGTGGTTTTGAGTATAACCACAGATACTGGAATGTAATGACCTCTCTGGTATAATGTATAAATCAAATCAAACATTACTTGTCACATTACTTGTCACATGTGCCACATATACAACAAGTGTAGACTTTACTGTGAAATGCTTACTTACAAGCCCATAACCAATAGTGCAGTTCAAGAAGAGTTAAGAAAATAATTACCAAGTAGACTAAAATAAAAATGAATAATAAAAGTAACACACTAAGTATAAGGATAGGGGGCAGCATTTTCACATTTGGATGAAAAGCGTGCCCAGAGTAAACTGCCTGCTACTCAGTCTCAGTTGCTAATACATGCATATTATTAGTAGATTTGGATAGAAAAACTCTGAAGTTTCTAAAACTGTTTGAATGATGTCTGTGAGTATAACAGAACTCATATGGCAGGTGAAAACCTGAGACAAATCCAACCAGGAAGTGGGAAATCTGAGGTTTCTAGTTTTTTAACTCTTGGCCTATCGAATACACAGTATCTATGGGGTCATTTTGCACTGCCTAAAGCTTCCACTAGATGTCAACAGTCCGTAGAACCTTGTTTGATGCTTCTACTGTGAAGTGGGACAGAATGAGAGGGGATTGAGTCAGAGGTCTGCCATGAGCTGAACATGAGCTGACCACGCGCGTTCATGTGAGAGTTAGCTTGAGTTCCATTGCTTTTCTACAGACAAAGTAGTTCTCCGGTTAGAACATTATTCAAGATTTATGTTAAAAACATCCTAAAGATTGATTCTTCGTTTGGTATGTTTCTACGAACTTTAATATGACTTTTCGTCTGAATTTTTGCCTGGACTTGCCCGCGCGTCGTGAGTTTAGATTGTGTACTAAACAGGCGAACCAAATTGAGTAATTTGGATATAAATGATGGACTTTATGGAACAAGTCAAACATTTATTGTGGAACTGTGATTCCTGGCTGTGCATTCTGATGAAGATAATCAAAGGTAAGTGAATATTTATAATGCTATTTCTGACTTATGTTGACTCCAACATGGTCTCTGAGCACCGTACTCAGATTATTGCATGGTTTGTTTATTATGACTATTTCTGTGAATTGATGTGGCTCTGTGCAAATTCACGGGATGTTTTGGAGGCAAAGCCAAATGTAAACTGAGGTTTTTGGATATTAATATGAACTGGATCGAACAAAACATACATGTATTGTGTAACATTGAGTCCTGGGAGTGTCATCTGATGAAGAATATCAAAGGTTAGTCATTCATTTTATCTCTATTTCTGCTTTTTGTGACTCCTCTCTTTGGTTGGAAAATCACTGTATGCTTTCAGTGACTAGTTGCTGACCTAACATAATGATATGTTCTGCTTTCGCCGAAAAGCTTTTTTGAAATCGGACACTGTGGTTGTATTAACAAGAATTTATCGTTATAATGGTGTCTAATACTTGTATGTTTGAGAAAATTGAATTATGAGATTTCTGTTGATTGAATTTGGTGCCCTGCAATTTCATTGGCTGCTGGCGAGCCCGGTCCTAGACAGGATAACAATAATGAGGCTCTATACAGGGCGGTACCGAGTCGTGTGTGGGGGTACAGGTTATTTGAGATCATTTGCACATGTAGGTGGGGTGAAGTGACTGCATAGATAAACAGCGAGTAGCAGCAGTGTACAAAAGGGAGGGGGGGTCAATGTAAATTGTCCCGGTGGCAATTTTATTATTGTTCAGCAGTCTCATGTCTGGGGTAGTTAGAGCTGTTGAGGATCCTTTTGGTCCTCGACATGGTGCTCCGGGTACCGCATGCCATGCGGTAGCAGAGACAACAGTCTATAACTTGGATGAAAGGAGTCTCTGACAATTTCATGGGCTTTCTTCTGACACCACTATTATGGATGGCAGGAAGCTTGGCCTGTCGTGGTAATTTCCTGTATTACTAAACATTGAGAGAGCAAACCCACACAAAGTCAGAGTTATATTATAAAGTCCATATTTAATTATATGAGCTTCACCATAGCCCTGTGACTCTCAGATCAATTCAGTGTCTACAAATCAATTCTCTGAGTGTAACGGTTTTCTTCCTGGGAAGGAGAGGCGGACCAAAACGCAGCGTGGTTGAAGTTTTCATAGTTCTTTAATCAGAGAAACTATAATGAACAAACTACAAAACAATAAACGTGAAAACCCGAAAAC